>NC_061489.1:16395944-16695944 GCF_022539355.2 Hippoglossus stenolepis | reverse complement strand
CAAGTTGAGTGTTTGAAAAAGCTTCTTCGAAACCAGCTACTGTACGAGTGCGGTGGACATTTGAGTTGGAGTAAAAAGATAACTGCATATAAGTGTTGACACAATACACTGACAATTAAAAAATAGAAGGGCCTTGTTGACTGCGTCTCCTCAACCGTCTTCTCAACTAGAGTCATATCTTCTGCTTTCGTTTTATTACACTGCAAATCATTACTACAAATGGAGCCAGTTGTGGCACTATGCCAGTCTTCATTGTGTTGGTTTTGTTTGCACCTTCTTCCTCACGAGATCATGTAAAAGAGGTGACGTGAGGTGATGTATCGCTGCCTGTGGAGTGATAATCTTAATAATAACCTGCAGTGTGTGATGTGCCATTATTTTCAAATCTCACTGTGTGCAAGCATGTTTGAGATTAGAGAGAAGAATATCTGCAAAGACTCTCCTCGAGTGGGTGATGCAACCTGATTTCAGAATCGGTCCGGATGTTAAAGTAGTCTGAGCTTAATGCTGTTCAGGTGGTTTAGAATATCTTCAGTGAAAATGCTGCTTGAACGTTTGACATTAATAATATTTAGTAAGTCATTACTGTATTAGATAATGGGCTTTTAAAATAAAGTGTGTCGAGTCTGAATATGAAGCTGTAAATCATTTGTTTTATGTAGATAGTCTAATGACTAATATTTTATGATGATGGGAAATCTACACCTGCATTACATGCCAACTATACAAACACAGCGTGAAAACATAAAGCGGAAATGATTGCAGCGCTGCCAGTTCTTCTGGCTCTGACCCGGTGAGCAGCTTTAAAATCTTGCAGAGAATTATGTTATTGGCAACCTGCTGTTGAGCCCAATATACACAATCGTATGGATGGACCATAATTGCACCACTCTTCTCGTATATACTGAGGGATATTCAAAGCAGTAGCTTTATATATATATATATTTCATATGTTGTATAGTCTTAGAACTTTGTATAACTGCAGATTAGAGCTGCAGCTGAAGAGTATTTTCATTCTTTATTAATCTAATTTCTTGGTGAACTGATCAGCCATTTGTCTTATTACCAAGCCAACATATTGCAAAAATGCAATATCCAAAATGTTTATTGAAAATGAATTGATCAAAATAAGCGGTTAAACGGTTAAAGATGAACATTCCTGGTGAAAGCCATTCTCTCCAACTTGATCTAAACTGCGTAGAAAAGTAGAAAGCGTTGACTGTGGTATGTTGCCACAACCCCACTAATGTTTTTCACATTTGTTCACGCAGTACAAGCAGAACCCGGAGATGTTCAAACAGACAGCGAGGCTCTGGTCTCATGTCTATGCAGGAGCTCCCGTCTCTAGTGCAGAGTACACACGCAAAATAGACAAACTCTGTGCCATGGGCTTTGAAAGAGTAAGTATCTATGAATTTTTTTTCACTCCACTATGTTGCATTGCACGGCTGAATCATGCTGCAGAATCAGACCATGGTGCTGACTATTTTTTTTTGTCTTTCTCCCTAGAATGCAGTAATAGTGGCGTTGTCGTCGAAATCCTGGGATGTGGGGACAGCAACAGAGCTACTGCTCAGTAACTGAATCTCACACCCCCTCCATCTTCCTCTTGATCCCTCTCTTCCCCACTTCACACATACACACCCTCTTCTCCTCCAAATCCCAGCTGTCTGAAGGCCCGTCTCTTCCACCTCTGTTTCACAGTGGAATCCTCACCTTCACACACCCCCCCCTCTCCTCCATCCCTCTCTCTCTCTCTCCCCCCTCTGTGTGGCATCCCTCCTCCCTCCTCGTCACCTCTGCTGTAACTCACACACTCCAGTCGGTCGCTCTGTGAGCTCTTATCTCTGGTTTCTTTAAGTCCATTCAACATTCCACTCAGCACTACAATCAAAAGTCCAACCACATCTCCACCCCCTTTGAATTAAATGCCAGACTTAAGACCCCACCCACACCTGTTAGTCTCCCGGCTTTTCTGGCTGTGTCCAAGAAGCGGCTGTCAGCAGCTTATCTTTGCCTATGCAGTGCATTTTATTTTCATTTGTGGGAACCTTTTGTAGGAGAAAGTCAAGCCATTCAGGGAGGCTCTTCTGGACCTGGACCTGATTTTTACACACTTTGGTCTTGCTTTCTAAACAGGGGATTAGCCGAGTCCTAGACTTTTAAACTGGTACCAGAGCTACCATCACTCACACATTAATAACCACGCACTTTGGGCTACTCTATGGTGGCATAGGGTTCTCTAAACTTAGTAGTAAGTTTAAATTTTACCATCATTGGTTTTTTTTGCGGCACGGTGGTGCAGTGGTTCACTCTGTCGCCTCACAGCATGAAGGTTCGTGAATGAGTGTAAATGGTTGTTGTTCTCCAGGGTTTACCTGCCTCTCACCCAATGTCCGCTGGGATTGGAATAGATGAGTTTTTGAGGGCAGTATAACAATATTTTTCTCATAACATTTGGACATTAAACAAAAAAATGGTGTTAAAGTAAATCTAGCGCACCTAGTAGCAAATATGAAATATGATTTTATGACAGAGTCGGACGAAGCTTGTTCCCTGTTCTGTAAACCAGATCATAAAGTGGTACTGAGGTGTAGACATACTCATTTTCATGCCACGTTTTCCCCACTTCAGCCGTCTGATGAACCCAAAGCCCCCCCACTCCCTCCACCTGTACCTTTCCCCACAATTTTTTTTAAAGGAAATGATTTGGTTTTGGTCGCCTCCCACAGGAATTCATTTGGATTCTTGTTTTTAAACCAAGAGAAAACTAAACAAACAGAGAAAAATAATCATGTTCAGCAGCAACACAACCCTACACAACCTGTCTGGATGGGAATCGTTCCAAACGAGTTTGAAAAATATTGCATCATCTAAACTACGGCAACAGATAAATATGTCAAAAATGATTCATCTGTAAATAAAGATATTAAAGTCTGTGTAAATTAAATCCACACGCTGTCCTGTCTGTGTTGCCGCTTCAAGACACATCTCTGTTGTGTGATAGTTGACAGATGGAATATCCAACCCCACCTCAAGGAAATGCAACAAATCTACACATCATGTAAAAACTACCTAGAAACAACCTTCAGTTCAGTCAGTATTTGATCGTCAATCTCAGTTTCATTTCAGCCACATCATGATCTATCGAGGGACCTTGAGTGCGTGATGCTGTTTGGAATCCGGCATGTGTTTATGAGCTTGTTTGGCTGTGCATACATTTGAATAAAAAGTAGTGCAAGGCGCTAAATTTCCAAGACCATCGGAAATTCAACCTACAGGGAATTAGATCGCTAGTGAAAATGGAGCAAGGAAGCCAATTTAGATGAAGAATGAGCTTGCAGAAGAACTGGAGAATGGATTATGCATATTGGAATTTGGACTTTGGACTTTTACAGTAGTGCACTGCTGTGTCCTTAAGTTCCTGGTTGTGGAAAGTGAATTTAAATCCTCAACAAGAAAGCGATTGCCCGGCTGCTTCTCATAATGTTCGGATAACCTTGCTGAGGTAAACAGGATGAGTACAGTAACAGATGGCCTGCCTGGTAACATGTTGTGTTATGCTGAATCTCTCCAGGACAGCCTGGCAGAATACTGAACGTTGGTTTTCAGCATGCATGCTTGCGCCTCACAGGAGAGAAGCTGCCACATGGATGTGTGTGCGTCTGCTAATCAACAGCCGGTGTCGTGTCGATCTGTGAGTGTGCCGCGCTGCACCTGCTACACAACCAATCCAGCCTCAGGTTTACCAAAGTCCCCTAATGACAAACTCTCATTTTCTATCCTTTGGCATATGTCTCTCGTGTATCTGACATATCTGGAACTCCTCCAAGCATCCCAGAGCAGAGGGCTGTACAACAGAGAGCTGAATATGAGATTTGGGGGGAGAAAAAAAGAGCAAAATAACAGCCCTGAGATAATCACTGTGCTATTAAAATGCACTCAAAATAAATTAACTTGTTGCATTATTACAGTGTTGAAGCCTCCATAGGACTGATGTCCCCTCAGCGCACCTCGTTGGCTACAGTTTGTTCCCGCCATGCTATAATAAATGAGGCACAGTAACTAAGTTTCTTCAAGGAATTTCACTTTTGTGTAGATTAACATTTATATAGCTTTGTTTAACGGCTTATTATTTGTAGTGTAAAACAATAATGTCTGTGTTCCGCTGTTTATTTCATAAAGCTTTCCTGCCAGCCTCTGTTTGACCTTCACATTTCTGCAAAAAGGATTTTACTGAGGTGGTTATGTTTGAGTTCACAGGCAGAAAAACCTTGTGTGAGGGATGTGGTGGGGGGGGTCATGTATAATGTATACAACTTCTCTGCGGAGCCCAATGAGCTCTTAGCATTTTTGTTACTAGTAACATTTTACATGGCCATGGTCACAGTGGCGAATTCTAACTCATCCTGAAGAATGGCACTGGGGTGTAAACCTTCGCCGAGGTCAAACGGTCCTCCACATGATTGTCTGTAGTTTTTTGCTACACTATGCAACTTTTATAAATCTTAAAATAGCAGCATCAAAATTAGTTTGATGTTTGACTGACTTGGAATAGGGAGAACGGTTCGTCTTTCATTCCCACTCTTCACCCTGAACGTCTGATCTTTCTCTTTGTAATTTTGGACGCAGCTTGGACCAAGCCCTGCATGTTCAAGAGCAATGCCGAACTGTAGATGAGTAAAAAAAAATTAGAAGTCATTAATAATCAGCATTTGTCCCTAATATTCAGCAAGGAAACTTGCTTGAAACAGAGATCTGTGTATTTATTACAGTAGTAGTTCTTTGGGTTCAGGAAGCTGGGGATCATGGGAAATATCCAGAGTCCAGTTGTGTTTCACTTCAGTGAGTGAGACTACGTAGTTGTAGATTGAAAGGCTTGTTTTGTATGTCAAAACCATTTGATCACTGGGACGTGGAGCCCAACAGAATAAATCACTAGGTGTGCCTGCAGAGGGCGCTGTTGCTCAGTAAACGTCACATTGTGTTGCTTTCAAGAAAGTGAAAAAGAAATCCTGCATCTGCCCTTAAATATAAAATGTAATGGTTTCCTCTCTGTTCCAGGCCCCATCCCTCCACCAAGTTTGGTGTAAATAGATTTTGTAGTTTTTACATAATCCAACAATACACCAACAATTAAACCAAAAAACTGACACGAGTGAACACATAATCTTCTGATAATGGTTTATGTAAGATTTTAAGATTAATATAAGATATAAAATACCAAAAAATAAAGTGTCTGTCACAAGTTAAAAAGCTAATTATCGCTGATCAATATTTAAAATTTCTAAGGTGCAGGCATTTTCATGTTTTATTCTGAATTAATGTCACTTTACTGTTGATTATTGATGAATAACTTGTTTTCTGTGCCTGGCCCTAATGGACCCTTACTGTCTTTGATTCATGAGTATATTGAACAAAAACAAGATCCTCAGACTTTTATTTGCAACTTTGATACTTTCAACATGCTAAGTGGTTTCAAGTTGGCTGAAGTTGAACTCCAACTATAGCACTAGGGCTACGTTGTAGATTCAAGATTCAAGATTCAAGAGTTTATTGTCAAATACACAACAATTACATTAAGCAATCGCTGGCAATGAAATGCAATAGTGCAAATATGCTAAGGTGCTGGTTTAGTGGAGTTATTGCAGATTGGAGGAGTTTAAAAGTCTACCTTCCTTCTTCCCCACTTATTGTCAAAAAGGTTGCCGACCCCTGGTCTACACAGTTCAGTAAAGATCTCTTTAAAGCAACACTATGTAACTGTTACTGAAGAACAGTGCCCCCTGCAGCCACATGTGATGATTAACTCTTTTTGACATGTTCACACTCAAACATCACTCACAATCATGCTGCTGCTTTAAGGTAAAGAAAATTGCATAATGTTGCTTTAACAGATGAGAAATCACTCTCCCTGGTCTCAAGCCCCTTTTCCACTGGTTAGACTGTTTTTTAAAACCCACCAACATAATGACAACAGCAGCGAAACAATGTCCTCATGTCGGTAAAAGCTAATTTGCAGCAGACAATAAGTTCTCGACTGATTTATTGGTTGATAAGAATTGGCAGATATCAGCCATTCACTGACGTGTTGCATCAGTGTTTATTTGCTGATCCACACAGAAAAAAAACATTTATTTTAAAGAATAAGCAGAACATATTCATTCATGTTCTATATATTTGGCTGCATTTGTGTTTTATTTTCATTTATAGCTGTTTATGATAAAGTTTCTGGTTAAACGCCCCAATTACATTTCTTTTTCATCAGGGTTTGATGTGATTATTGCAAAAGATAATTGATAGATAAAATCAAAAGCTGCAGCGCCACCATGTGGCCGATGTAGACTTGCAGGTGGGAGAAAAGTATTCCCACTGACACAAAGGTTTAAATGTACAACAGAAGAGTTTCCTGCCACAATAAAACACAAACCTTCTTGTCTTCACTTGAAAGCCGGAGTCATCGGTCAGAACAGAGACGTCATGTGGAGGAAAAATCCAGCAGCTGCAGAGCTTCACTGTGCAAAGACCAGCTGACAACTGCAGACATGAGTAACTGGCTGATGAGACACTGGTGGGACCAAAAGAAAACAAGCTCCCACACAGACAGGAAGTCAAACTGAGGACACTTAAGGTGAGGGATTTCAAAATAAAACAGGACATATCTACAGAGTCCAGGTGGGATTTCACAGTTTAATAAAGACAAAAGAAAGAACACATTCAATTATGTATTTGAATTATAATCTGTTACAGTTCATCACATTTCAAAACAAAAAGCTAAACTGTCTGCAGACGAGTGTATTCATCAAACAGAGAATTACGAGCCATGGAAATAATCACACATAACCACAGACTGTATATGGAACATAACACACAGCCAGACGATGTCCTTTCTGACATCGTCCTCCATTGAGTCATTGGTGAATAATAACAAAGACATATATATACGTACGAATGGAAAACATCACAGGTTGAATTCAAACTTTTGTTGCATGACCGGCAAAAATATACAGAACAAGCTTTTTTGAGAGGCCAGTAGATATCAGGGTAAAAAACTTCCTCATATATATAAAATTAGCCAATAATGCTGAAGTAAAACAATATTTTAAAGGAAATAAAGATAAATTGAAAAAACCTAAATATGACAGAAGATATATGAAACTTGAATTAAGACAAAAAATGTTCAATGTAAAATGTAATGTAATGCCACATTGTTTATCTGTAAAATAAACCTTTTCATATGCAGTGTATCTTAAAGGCCCAAATCAATAATTGAAATATTGAACGTAAACACAAGAAAGCAAAATATCACAGCATTTCTTTTTCATTTTATAAAAATTCAATCGGAATCATGTCATTCTTTCATTAAACTTATTTACAAACTGGTGAGTCTAATGTGAAGGTGTTTAAGGATGAATGTTGATTTTCATATTATTTCTTTCTTGTTTTCTGAAATTTTTCTCATTCATAGTGGTCTGAAACAAGTGACAATAACTACAAATTTCTGAAATACACATAATGTACTTCAACCCTACAACATGATCAGACAGTTCATGATTTTCAAAGTTGTTGAGACCACCAATTGAACTGTTTTTACATACTTATCATTGCAAGAACTTATTTAATAATGATGAGATTTCAGTTGAGAGTTGCTTTCAAATACATGAGCAGTAGCTTAACAGCCAGTTGTTAATATTTGTACCTGAGAAGCTGAATGTGGATTTTCATTAACATGAGTCAGACCTCTCACTCACCTGGATCCCTCAGGTTCCTGTAAAGATCAGACGAAAACTGACGAGAAGGTTGAGAACCTGCTGTTTTATTAATTTAGTTGATTTCGTTGCCACTCTATTATCTCTATCACAACCAGCACATCACCAGCTTCCAGGTGCTCCCCTGCGTGTTCCAAATACCTGATGAACGTGCGACATTCCGAAGCATTATATGGTGAGCTGCAACTAGTGATCCTGGTTCAGTTTGATCTGGGTCTGACTACATTCAGTGCATTGGTCTGGAGCTGGTCTGGCTTTGCTGCCTGTAGCTCTGCTGGGCTCAGCTGAAAGTCCAAATGTCTGTCTTTGGGACCATGTGACTAAAACGAGATGTTTGGGGAAACCCGTGTGTGTATTGATGTCATGACATCGTGTTGTAGACATTTCTGTACTCATCTGCCGTCCACCACCTGAAATCAGAGAGGTTTTCATTTAGGACTTCTCTGCAGGAGGGATGATGTTTATGCAATTGCACCTTCCTCCGTGTTTCCTCGGATTGATTCATAGATATGAGATTTGGCTCACTTTCGAGTCAGCAAAAATCAGGTGTATGAAATGTAATTGAAACTTTGTTAGGTTTATTTACTTAAAAGCAACAACTTAGAAATAGCTGTGAAGGCATTCAGTACGAGAAGGAAGGCTGGCCGTGGAGAAGAGGCAGTACACTTGCGGTTGGTTTTCATCGTGGTGGACAGTTGGGTCTGAGCTCTGATTGGTTCTCAGAGACTGGCTGAGCCTGAAACAGTCAAACTAATCAGAAGTGAATGAAAGAGAAAAAGTAAAAGTATTGCTTTTTTTATTTGAAGATGAAACAAAGGGAGTGGAACAACCTGTCAAAATACAGATCTGTGAAAAAGACAATAATGATCGTTACATGATTTTATTTTTCCAACCTCTGCTCCATGACTATCGTGACAATAGTTAGAATAAGTTTGATTTAAATGAAATGAACAGGCAATCTCACTCTTAAGTTATATTTTCCAACACAACAATGGCAGCGGGAGAAGAGAATCAGTGTGATGCCACCAGCCAGCCCAATGACCAGCGGCTTTGCAGGGAGGCGTGCAGGGGGTGCTGCAGGATTAACGGATCAGGCGAGGAGCAGTGAGAGCAGAGGTAACTGAATCCATAATGCGTGGAAAAATATGGGAGCAAAACTTCAGCAGACATTTTGACAATGAAACAAAATTATGTTTGTATGTGCAAAAAAGGTTTGTAGTTGTAGAAGTACTTTGTGTGTAAGGTTTCAGTGTGTAAAAGCGAGAACGTTTTTATAAGTGTATTGACCAGTGAGCCTGGTGTTTAGAAGCGTCTCAGTTGAAAATACTGAGTAGAAAGTTTTTGATCCTTCTCCAGCCTGGAGACTCCTTTTCTACTCATATTGATCGCTCACATTTGCTGACATCCCAACTCTCGGTGAGAAGACTCCTGAATGTTCACACCCAGCAAGAAACCTTCATCGGCTTTATTTAGCTAAGTTTCCAGGGTTTCCCTCTAAGAGCATCCCTTACATGAGAGTTCACCATTTTTGTGAAGGAGGAAGTTGGAATAGAGGTTTTCTCTGAACCATAAGCAGCTGAGAGTATGGACTGACTCCCTCAGTCACAGGACAGACAGCAGAGCTCTTCAGGATAACAGGACACTCGAACTGTAAACAGTTAAAAATCATCAACAATGTGAACAACTTAGTAATTCAGCTCGTATCATATAAACCAGCATAAGTCTAATGTTAGATATTGAAGGTAAGAGTCATTCAATGCCTTTGTCAAATTCTGCTCTCACGTGGGCTGTACGTTGTGTGCCTTTGGAAAAACATCTCGTTTAAATACACAGCCCTGGCTTCAAGAGCAGAACATCTGGAAGGCTCAGCTTGGGGGTGCAGGTTGAGTGTGATTGCGGGGTTTTGAGTGAAGAGAGCATCACGCAAAAATCTGAGTGTGACATCAATACGTCCTGCTCTCAAACCGTGGTTGAAATAGTTTGATTTAAGTAAATGAACGACGACTCTCACTCTTTGAATTCCTGCCAACAACAGTAGCAGCGAGAGGAAGAGAATCAGTGTGATACCTGTATTGTGACCAGCGTTTGGGGAGGCGACTGGGGAGGGAGTGCTGCAGGTCTGGGATCAGGCGAGGCAGTGAGGAGCAAGGCAGATCCATGGCGTGGAAAAACATGACAAAACTTCAGCAGACATTTTGGCCGTGAAAAAAAAAATAACTGAATAAGTTTTGTACTTGAAGAAATATTTTTAATATGTGCAAAAAAGTTTCCCAGCTGTAAAAATATGTGGAGAAGAAGTTTTATAAGTGTATTGACCAAGTGGACCTGGTGTTGAAGCCGTCTCAGTGAAAATCTACTGCACATGGTGAAAAGTTTTAATCTGCTTCCCTCTGCAACCTAGGAGACTCGCTTGCACTACACCGTATTGATCACTCATTTTGACATCCAACTCTCTGAGGTGAAGTATCCTGAATGTTACTTGTTAGAAACCATATCAGCTTTGACTGGCCAAGTTTACCAGTTCCCTCTGACATCACTTGGAGGAGTTCACCATTTTGTAGAAAGAGCCTGGAATAGGGTTTCTTCCCAACCATGAGCAGTTGAGAGGTAGCGGACTTTTGTCCCCTCCCAGTCACAGGATGGGCAGAGCTCTTCAGGATAACAGGACCTTGAACTTTGTAAACAGTTAAACCATCAACAATGTGAACAACCTGATAATTCAGCTCACTATAAACAGCATAAGTCTAAATGTTAGATGTTAAGGGGAACCACTTTGTCAAATTCTGCTCCTCACGTCCATGGGCTATGCGTTGTGGCTGGAAAAACATCTGGTTAAATACAGCCAGATGTTGAGTGCCAGGTCTCAAATTTGAGTGAAATCACAAAATCTGGAATGTGACATAATAGGTCTGCTCTCAAACCGAAAAGACCACCTCTTGGTAAAGAGAAGCAACCTGGATGGCGCTGCAGGCTGTGGCGTCACACAGATACGTGATGTCTGCTTGTTTAACGGCAGACGGACACACCTCTCGCAGCTGATTCTGGTCGTTGAGCGTGTGGTTGTGTAAATAAAGAGGGTGAATTTCATCAGGGAGATCATGTTTGAAGTGTGATCTTTGCACCTTGGTAAGTAAGGGGGTGCAGCTCCTGGAAGGGAGCAGTAGAGAGAACAGTGTTCCCAATTTCAGTTACTCTACCTTTAAATCACATTTATGGAATGTTGAAACATGCGCAGTGTGAATAAGATTCAATAAAAATTTAAACCTGGTATTATGTGACTCGTTGCACGAGCTCTGAGTCGAATTCACACCAGACAACTCAGAGAGAGGAAGATCCTCCATGGACCATGTGGACTGGCAGGATTGTCTCCTGAGAGGCGCACTTTCTGACAATGTTACTTCGTCTCTAGTAAACATCCACAATCTCAGTTATTTACAAGGTTTCCCTGCATGAGTCCAGATGGATCTTGTCACGTTTTGAAGTGCTGCACTCTGTCTGGAGTCACTGTGACAGACACGCTTGTAGTAAGTTAAGCATTGCTGAAATATTTTATTGCCTTTGTGAGCATTAAGCGTTAAGCCATCAGCAGAGACTTCATCTCAGTCACAGTCTTGTTTTGGGAATAAGGTCATATTCTGAAAGAATACATTTGTAATGTTTCAGATTAAAGAGAGTGTCATTTGTCGTCATTTTACGAAGCGCCGGGAGAAGGAAGACGACATCGTTTGTTATTTATCGCAGTGACTTCGGTCAGTCTATGGATGCACTTGCAAAAATAATTTCATGTGACAGCATTGGAGTTTGGGGAATGATTCTCTGATCAATATCATAACTTAGATTATCCTCTCTAACCTAACCACATTTTATCTTGACCTTTGACCTATCCTCTGGGTTGTCCTGGAGAGGAACAGCCAGTAATGTTCCAGTAGCACTTTGACCGACTGAAGCGATAACATCCTGCCTTCAGGAACAAGCACCTCAGACCAGACCCACTCTGGCTCCTGTAGTCAGTGGCTCACACGGGGTCTCCTCTCTTCAGCTCGACAGCCGCTTAACCTGCACACGACTTAGATGCAGCCTTGGATGAAAGCGAGGAGGAGTTTGTTCAGTCCCTCGTTGCTTCCTGGGAGCAGCTCGCAACGGTACTCGTCAGAATGTCCATAGACTCTGCCTCTATACTTGCAGCAGATATGACTGTGGACATCACAGGGGCTTGAAGCGAACCTAATCAGGTAAACTCTGACACCAGTAGAACCTCCATCCTGCACCACAGGATGTGGAACCCCCTGGAGGTGAAGTCACTGAGCTCAGGGAGTCAGTCGCAGCGGAGATACAGTGGCGACAGGTATTGGTGCAGCCGCCTGAGCTTTGGTGTCGTCCAGAGCCTGGGCAACGTCTTCATGTTTTGTCTGGGAATATTTCATTTTGGAACTCAATGCAATTTCTGGATGCTACACATTCAGCCATCAGCATGACGCACTTTAAGTGAAGCCAAATTACTTAACAATCGCCCCTGGTATGTACTGCGGTATATGTCAACCATGGTTCTTTTTCATTTGATTTTGTTCACGCGTGTTCATGTTTCACGATCAGTTTGGTTTTAATTGGTTATTTGATGCTATAGAAACGGTGAAACGTCACCCAGTTGGCAGGCGCTGACTCCCGGCTCGCGATTGGTCAAATTGCAGCCTTATCCCGGCCCGAGGACACCGATACCAGCTCCACGCACCTCCATCGCGGTTTCTGTGACTCGGCTCTGGAAATGACGAGCGTGAAAATGCAAGATATGGCTGAGTATCCGGGATATTTTGGCTTCTCTTTTGTACATATGCATTTAACAGATAAGCATACCTTAATATTTTAAACTTGCAAACACCTGTATTTTTAATATAGAGTGGAAACTTTGGAAAAACTATCTTAAATTTGTAGACAAGTCCAACGTGAAGAACTCTCCATCTGTTGAATTCTGCATTTTTTAGCAGACCCCTGACACAGTAACTGCTGCTGCTCAAATGTGACCCCAGACTTAATCCTAGTCATATTTGTTGGGAGGTGTATGTGAGCTAGTTTGCTGTCCATTCTGCTCCCACTCAGAGTCTCTCCTGGATCTACACTAAGTGTGACGGTTTCTCCACGCTGTATCTGTTCGGCCAGTTGGTTTGAAAGAGTCATAGCAACTCTGTTGTGGACTATTCGTATTCACCAATAAGAATAGAATAACAACTTGCTATCAGCAGCATCAACCTTTACGTGGCCTCTCAACACACAGCCCGTCAGATAAGATAGTTTTTCACTTTTCCTGGTGAGAATTTCATGAATACTGGCTGAGTTACTGTGCTCTGTGTAGTAAACTGGATCTCCTCTTCCTCCTTTGCACCAGTAGTCCTTCACGGTGAACTGCTTGCTGTCCATTTGACTTGAAATCCTCGGCCTCGTCAGGGCTCAGGAGTTTTCTCACCTCTGCCCACCAGCCAACAGTTCTGCCCAGGTGATGATGTTGCAGACAAGTCAGAACACCTCTTTTGGAAGGCTCTGTGTGTGGTCAGCACTCGGGTTAGCCGCTGAATGCTTTCTGTTAATATTAAAGCTGCTTTAGCACATTTAGTCCATTTCATAGCGGGTTGGGTAATTAGGTAGAGACATGTATCTCTTTGGTCTTCTGCAGTCGTAAAGAAGCTAAACAGCAGTAAAGAAAGCAAAAGTATAAATGTTTGGCCAGTGCCTTACCTGTTTGCCATATTGGAGCCACAAAGTTATACACAGCAGTACCGTACACATTAACCAATTTTTAGCAGAACCACTGGCCCAGATGATTTTCTAATTCTATTTGGACCACATTCTGCATGGACCCTTTGGGTCCACATCCAGATCTGCCCACTTGCCTAGGCTTTGCATGTTTTTACCATAAAGACCCAGGTTTGTTTTGGGATAGTTGGGCCACTTTAGCTCTTTAACAAGTGAGGCCAGGTTTGTTTGGATCCATTCTGTCACAGGAAGCTAGGAGCCCATCACTGCCTGAAGGTAGCCACATCAATCTGGTCTAAAGGTGCTGAGCATGAACACGCCTCCTCAAGATAGACTGACATCACAGCATCCCTAAGTGATTGCCCCCCTGGTGTGTAGCTGCAATGTAGATCAAATTATCTCTGAAAAGAAAGTTATATTACCTCTGATGTACTGTATGTTCAAGTTTTGGGTTGAATTGAATTAGTTTTTAAAATAATAAAAACAGGAGTGAAGCATCATGACCCCATTAACTGAGCAGCTCGATTGGTATGTATCGGCGGGTGTAGTCCCAGATCGTTTTACCTCCGGGATATTTTGACCAGTTCAGGCTTGGCGCTTAATTGTTTCGTAGATGAGAATAACATCTAAGCAATAAGGTGAAACGTCAACACCCGCCATGTCGGCTGTTAGTACGCAAGATAAATATCGGTAAGATGTTCAAGCTTTTGAATCGGTGCATCCCTGGTGCTGCCTTTTTGTTAACAAACTGTCGGCGCATATGAGGTATAAATTTTGAAAGAGACATTTACCAAGTTTCTCAGCTGTTCTTTCTCACCAGAAACTGTTAATGTGGCGACATCGCTCCATCGATTTGTGAAATTCAAGTTCTTCTTATCTTTAATGACACCTGCTTGCTTCCACTGTCGGATAAGGGTAAAAATTTGACAAATACCTTCATTAATAATGTTGGAACCGTAGTCAGGTGGGTTGAGTCATTCATACCCTCAGTGGCCATCACGAGGACACACCGGACAGTGATCATCACCGCTGAATATCAAAATTGAGCGTTTGCCCAGGGCCACAGAGACGCCTTGTGGGAAGCTGATCACAAATGAAACAGAGAACTTGAAAGTAGAATGGCATGTACTCAATTACAAACTCTTTCTCACCCAAACACCACAGATACAGTGCCTCATAAAATGCTTTCATCAGGAAAATAACAAAAGGAATCACACAATCTTAAAAACTTAAGACATTACCACAACTTTTGCCTTAAAACAGCAGCTTCCAAAGTTAATGCGTGATTCTCTGCACGCTAATAGGAAAAGTTTCTTATCTTCACTCTGAAGCAATCTTGACTCATATTGGCAGGTAGGTTCCATCTCACAGCAGGAAGAGCGGCTGAGTCACAGCTAACTGTATGCAGATAAGCTGCAGTTGAAGAGTGAAGGCTGATTTAAAGATCCAGTTAAAAGACTCTAGAAGATTCCATTCAAAAATAACAGTGGCACAGAGGAAACTCTTGTCTAAGTATTCTAAAAATTACACAAATAATATTAAAGAAAGTCCAGGATGTTTAGTTCCTATTCCCATTGGTTCTATTACCTAGTTGTGGAAATCCATCTCTGTAGTTTTAAAAATAATCCTGCTGACCAACAAATAAGAAAAGAAATGTACAGGACAAAAATATAACCTCCACAGCGGGTAGCTAATGTTTTAGTTTCTCAAAGCTTCAAGCTCCCACCTCTGTTCTCTGTTGTGACTAGGTTGCTGTCCTCTGTGTGAAAAGATGTATCCCCCTCTCCTTCCTCTGCAGTTGTGGTAGTGCCTTCCTCCCAGGATGCTGATTTCATCATCTGTTTCATTATCTTATGATCCCAAGGCTTCCACACATAAGGAAGCTGAGGTTCTTCTCTCTGAACCAGTCATGTCTCCTCAGCGCGTTATCCCCAGAGCGACAGATCAATTCCCGCTATCTGTGCATAGTTTGTGTTATATCTGACGTCAGCCTGTAGGCCTGGGTTTATTGGCTTTCCAAAAAAAAGTGTGATGAGGAAAATGAAAGACAAATTAAATGGGAAAAAAATTAAGTACATGGGAATTTCCTCAGTAGGGCAAGTTGATAGTAAAACTGTATAAAGACGAAAAAAGGTCCTATATATACAATGAATCTCAAAATGCTAAAGTTCATTAGTCCCATGAAAACTAAATACTTTTGGCCCAGATGGCAACACCACTGTCACACTGTCATCCAGCCACCACCTCTCATGGGTGATGGCACTTAGGCAGTCCATGCTGTTGCAGGCCGGGCTGAATGGCCATGTGTGTAGCCAGTTTGTCACCAAGAGACTAAGTGGCCCTATTTATTATGTGTGAGGCCATGTTCACCATTCATGGATATAGAGGTCTGTCCAGATCACACTTTGCTGGCATGATGTGCCAAACTGAAGACAGGTTTGTTTTAGGAGTATTTGGGCTTACATTTGCTGTTTACCCCATGTGGATGGAACTTCAATTCCACCCCAGATGCTATCTGAAGTTCTGGGCACAGTGGTTTTGTGTAGTTTTTACGTAATCCCACAGAAAACAAATGAAGAGGTGAAAATAGCGTCCTCGGTGGAGGCGTGAAAGATGATTGGACTTACGTGTTACTCTCTGACTGGGCGTCACTCCACTCTGAGGAATACAAGTCGCTCTGTGCCCACCCAGTACTCTCCACTGCTGGAAAACAGAGGCAGTGCCGAGCCTGTATTCATTGTGTGTGGGAGCTACAATATTTATGCAATGACACAATTGGTGGGAACATTTGTCCCTCCATTCATATTCCCGCAGGTGTCTCTCCTCTGGATCACATATGACAGAATCTTCTCACACTGAATATCTAGTCAGTTGTGTTACAGCATGAAATAAACTACCTGGCGTAGTGCTAGACATTCAAACACAAATATACAGCAACAGAGAGAACTGAACAAGCTCCACATGCTGATTGGTTCTGTTTTCATCATGTAGCCAGTCATGAAAGCATACTGCTCACAGGTTTGTTTTTATATTATACTGTAACAAACATAAACTACTTCCAAGTGAGTGAATGATCTGATTGACTTTCTGTCAGTGTGAAGGTCGTGAGAACTGAGATCAGGTATTTCAGCTGACTGTGGGGAACTGAAGCGACTAGCATTTTATTTAGGAAAAGTGGTTATCATGACTGTCGACATGATGTGGAAAATAAGCTTCATGTTTCTACTGTCCATTTGTATGAACTGCTTTACTTAGTCAGCTCAGCATCTTGCCCCCTTTAAACAGAACATAGTAGTTAGGTAAATACCAACCCAAGTTTGTTCTATAGGATTTGCAGTTCATTCAGCATACTCATAATCTCTTAGTAACAACATACACAAGAAAATGGGATGAAATATACATATTAATAAAGATAGATCAATAAAGAAAAGTTGACTCTCACATTCAGTGTGTGTCCACACAGGAGAGAATAATATTCAACACTGAAAGAAACATTGGTATCTCATCAGACATTATTGAAACTGTTAATAATCAAACAGTACGAACTCTGGTAATAAGTCTATTAGTAGGTACTGTTGTTATATTGTAAGCAGTATGAGCAGTAGTATTAAAACTATATACTAAAAATTGACCTGCCCAAAGTATATGAAATGGCTTAAAGAGATCAATAACTCAATGAATACAAGAAGTTAAATATCGGTAATCTAGTGTCTTTGATCCATTTTTATTGGAATTCATGTGTGGACCTAGTGATTGTTTCTCTGATAATCCTTCGGGACAATATTCACAGCACCTGTAACTTTAAAGTCTATAATTCCCATTCGACATACAATGTTTGATTGTTCTAAATCAACTTTTCTTATATATTCTTTAATAAATAAATCAATGAATCAGGTACAAAATTGGTCTTTTTCGTGTAGCCGGTCGTCAAATAATAATTTAAAAGAAAATATAATTTCCATTTCAACGGTTCTCCAGCAATCACAATTTAGTCTCAAATAAAATTGTTAGTCATGCTGGCTCAAGATACATACGGCAATTTGATTGCTTTGCAAATAGATAAAAACGCATTCTCAGTTTCCAGCAGCATGGCTTCTGTTGCTGTGGTTGGACAAACATCTAATAACCACTTTGAATTGTGAGAATGAAGTTACTTTGAGTGTACTCACAGAACGACCTTTGCAAGAAGCAGAGAGGTGCCCCCAGCGGTCACATCCCTTTGGCACTCACTCAGGAAAGCACACTTCAGGACAGGTAAGGGAGTCAGTGAGACTCATCAATGTGAAGGAGAAGAGTGTTAGGTACTTCTGTTTTCTGAGTCAGTTTCCTTCTTCACAGGAACACACCCCAACTCTGAGGTTGCTTGTGCCTTATCTAGTTAGCTGTCGAGCCACCATGATAGAAATCACCACACGTCCCTGCACGAGACAGAACTGTCGTCCTTATAGTTACTGAACATTTTTAATTATATGATATCTGAAATAATGGGGATAGCAATGATGGAAATTTAATACAGTAAAAAAGAAAATGTAGTATTCCCTCAAATATGTCTTCAGTGTAAAATATCTTTGTAGATTATGATAATTTCATGTTGTGGAAGATGTCTTTGACTTTTTGATGACAGGAAACAATGTTGCCTGACGGGAAACATGCAATCAGTTGTTAAAACTACAGCACGCAACATGTTTCCTTTAATTAGGGCCCGAGCACCTCCGGTGGGAGGCCCTATTGTATTTCGAAGGATTTGTATTTGTAAAAGTACAAAAGTAACTAAAAAGTAACTAAAAGTACAAAAGTAACTAAAAGTACAAAAGTAACTAAAAAGTAACTAAAAGTACAAAAGTAACTAAAAAGTAACTAAAAGTACGAAAGTAACTAAAAAGTAAGAAAAAATATTAAAGTAACTAAAAAGTAACTTAAGTACGAAAGTAACTAAAAAGCAACTAAAAGTACGAAAGTAACTAAAAAGTACGAAAGTAACGAAAAGTAACAAAGTAACGAAAAGTAACAAAAAGTTACAAAGTAACGAAAAGTAACGAAAAGTAACGAAAAGTAACTAAAGTAACTAAAAGTAAGTAAAAGTAATGCAAAGTTACGTAAAATAACGTAAAGTAACGTAACGTAACGTAGGTGGCGCTATGACCCTGAACTAATATTAATATATGGATGTGTTCAGGTCAGGATTGTGATCATAGGTCAGTAGTTCGGAGCTGGTTGGATAATGCAGAGTGGATTTACAAAGTACTTCCTCAAAAGTCAAAATGGCGGGCTTCCTGTTTGGTCTAGCATATCTATCCAAGAGACTTATTTGTTTGTTATGAGAAGACACATGTCCCTAATGGTTTTTTGTACATGTCCGCAACTCGTGGTTGCCCTTTAGGGGGCGCTAGTCAGTTATTTTGCCACGCCCATTCCTTAAAACCATATGAATGTCTGCAGGGGGGGGGGGGCTGTTGCTACACAAATGTAGTTTGAGGGAGATAGACCCATGAACACGGAAGTTACAGCAATTTCGTGTGTCACAGCGAGTCAATGACGCCACGCCATTAATATGGCGTTTGACGAAAAGTCACAGTAATCTTATGCCTACATTATCAATGTCTTGAGACCCTTTTGACATGGCTTGGTTTGACATGGCTGCGGCCAGTAGATGAGGAGGAATACTTCCAAGTGTAAGACATGCAAAAAACAAGACATTTCCTGTTGCCACCAGGGGGCGCTTTGTTTTTAAGTCATGATTTCTGTGTAGATGTCATCAGGCCGGGACTTTTGTCTTACATGTCTAGTTTGGACTCGATTCGACCAAATATGTCCGAGATACAGAACCTCGTGTTTTGATGGCGTGTAATCAATCTTTGACGCCACGGTCACACCGTGTGATGAAAATTCGATCTTTGAGGTAGTTTTCATCTCCATCTTGTTGTGATGACACGCATCTCCATATGAAGTTGATCTGATGAAAGCCCTGGGACAAGTACATCAAAGTAAAAATGTGGAAAATGGCCAATATGGCCACTACAGTCAAAATGGCGGGCTTCCTGTTGCTTTTTTCCCATTGCACCTCTGACCTTTTTTGTTTGTCTTGTCATGATACACCTGGGCTATGATTTTTGTGAAGATCGGTGAAAGCTAACTGAGGGGCTTTTCCTTAGATGGCCCTGTTGAGCCATTTTTCCACGCCCATTTCAAATTACTCCAGAATACAATTACTTTTTGGGGTTTTGAATTCCCTGCAAACTTTGGTAACAATTTGAGCATGTCTAGGCCCTGAAAAAGCCCCAAAAGGGAAATACAAATCCTTCGAAATACAATAGGGCCTTCCACCGGAGGTGCTCGGGCCCTAATAATCCTTACAATTTCAATAGGGCCTCCCACCGTCGGTGCTCGGGCCCTAATTAGTATTTGATTAAGTGAGTAACTGATCATGAAGTTCCCATCTTCTCTCCTATCCCCTCCTGTTATTGGCCTTACTTGCAGACCACCTGGCAGCCGGCCTTTGACTGACGGGTGAATAGCCCAGTGTGTGGTGAGACGGTGATTAGTGGGCATCCTGTTACTCCAGGTCTGCTGCTGCTACTTGATAGCCAGAGTTTTATTCCATGTCTCAGTCGGCAGACATGCTTCCTCCCCTGCCAAGCAGCAGGAGCTGGCCCACGTTCACGTCCAGAGGAAACAGTGCCCTGCTATCTGCTACTGAGTTCAATTGGGGTTGAACGGGCATCATGTAGGTGTGTGAGGGGATGAGATCCAGAGCAGGACCGTTGGATTTCTGGTCCCAGTCACTTCTTGTTTCTCCTCTGAGGTGTTCAGAAATGCTCAGGATGATCCCAATAATGTGGCTGGCGATGCTGCTTCCTGAAGGTGAGTCAGACTCCAGGTGAAAAGATTGTGGTGTTTTAATTTTAATACACGTCTCATCCAAGGTTTATGATTGTTAAATGCATTGTTGTGGGTTTAATTACGCACAAACCACGTGTGTGTGTTTCCTGTATGTGTGTGTGAATTTGTGTATATATGTATGTATATATTTATATTCACACATTCAAACCTAATGTAAAGCTTATTTTAAAAACATACTTATGGCTTTTAGATGGTCCCACAACAAGATCATTCTAATAGCTTCCAAATAAAATATATATATATTTAAGTATAACTTTACATTATTATATAACATTCAGGGTTTAAAAAGTTGCATTTATAGAGTAACTAAGAAACTAGAATGGCACTCAGTGGAAAGCGTACATACTTTATGAAACCACATTTAAATTCACTAGATCCAGACTGGTATTCAGATCTGCACCAACTTGTACACCCTCGTGTATGAATGACAGGCAGACCTCCTACTGTACAGGCCGGGCCTGCTGTCACTTGGCCGTCTTAGGTTTCCGATCAGGTGTCAGCAGCAGCATGGATTGTGTGGTCAAAGAGAGAAAATCAGCTTTTCCAGTGAATGTATCATCTCTGGTGGACCAGGTCATCTGTTGTCCGTCTGTCTGTCTCCTAAATATACATGTTTTTTGTATCGTTTTTTAAAATCAAGCTCCATGAATTATTTTCTGAGAAATCAGTGAAAATGTTGATAAACACAGAATCTCACAATGTTGAAGAAAGTGAAAAAAAGTTTTTATCCTGGATCTGCGCCACAAGTTTATGTGCTCTTCTTCAGGTCATCTACCACCCTTCCACAACAAACAAACACATGTACATGAAAACATAACCTCCTTGGTAGAGATACAAAATACGACCCATAATATGATAACACAACATTTTGTTTAATCTTAGTTTTCCTTTTATATATATGATTTGAGAGGCACAATTAAAGTTCTGAACAGGAAAATACAGTTCACACTGTGTGAGCTTCATGTTTGTGTCACTGCACGTCAACAGAAGGATCATAGAAGTGATGGCACAAACCTGAAAATGACTGATGACCACCACCATGTTTCTCTCTGCAGTGGTTCACTCAGCTCAGGGTCACTACGCCCACAAGCTTCTGAATGACCTGATGGAGAATTATTCCAGCGCCCTGCGGCCGGTGGAGGACACGGACAGAGCCCTCAACGTCACCTTACAGATCACCCTGTCTCAGATCAAAGACATGGTGAGGTTTCACTTATCAACATGATATTTCTTGATAAAAGACTATCCACAACTAAAAAAAAGAAATCTAGTTCCTCTGCAGATGAATCCGTCAAGTTTACAAAGTTGTTATAAAGGACCATGGTGCATTTGTGAATATTTGATTTGTGATTAATTTGGCAGAGAGCCTGCAAACGAGAGATGAAATGAAAGATGAAATTAAATCTCTGTATTAAATTTAAACTGGGTTTCTGTCATTGCGAAAATGGGATAGATTTGTGGATGGTGATACTATAAGTGTATGAATGACAGGCAGACCTCCTACTGTACGGGCCGGGCCTACTGTTACTTGGCCGTCTCGGGTTTCCGATCAGGTTCAGTGCTGTGTCAGCAGCAGCATGGAGAGAAAAAACAGCTTTCCCACTGGATGCATCATCTGTGGGGGACCAGGTCATCTGTTGTTGCCGGCCTGTCATGTTTGAGATGACAGCGGCGAGGGGCCAGGTGGGAAAACTGATGTGTGTGTATGTTTGTGTGCGTTTGTTGCGGTGTCCTATTACCCAAAGCAGTTATGTTTACTTCAGTTCGCTGCCTCAGTGAAGCTCTGGCAGCGATACCAAGGGCTCCTCCGCCATTCACCCCCGTCCTGCAGTCGCTCTGCTCATCCATTTGATATGGATGGACAGGTCTGGATTTCAGCTGTTGCGATAATCTGAGGCGTATCTGTGCACCTCATGCTCATAGAGAGTTAATGAGCAACAGAGAAATGAGAAGGATCTCTCTCTCTTCAAGCTTCTTTTAGTATGCATCCATTGTCTGTAGGTAGGTGTGTGTATTTTCTCATTTGTGTGACTGTGTGTGTGTGTGTGTGAAGGATGAGAGGAACCAGGTGCTGATCGCCTACCTGTGGATTAGGCAGACGTGGTATGATGCTTATCTGCGATGGAACAAAGAGGACTACGATGGACTGGAAGTCATCCACATCCCCAGCAGCCTGGTGTGGAGGCCCGACCTCGTCCTCTATAACAAGTACGCCCGTACGTCACACACATGCACACATGCACAAATTCTTGCCAAACCCTTTATTGTATTGCAACTGTCTTTGCTTTAAAAGACTAATTCCAGCAAAAGGCAGAATATGACACATATTTGTGGTTTGTTTTTTGTTGTTTACGTGAATCTAATACTTTACAACATACAGCATAGGGTGACACAAAGCAAAAGCCGCTTTTTAGCCAAAAAAACACACTTGCCAAGACACGACCAGCTCTTTTGATCGTGTGTCTCTAACTGAAGTCTCTTCTCCTCCAGAGCTGACGATGACTTCTCAGGGCCGATGGACACCAACGTGAGGCTGCGCTACAATGGAGAGATAACCTGGGATGCTCCCGCCATCACCAAGAGCTCCTGTGTGGTGGACGTCTCCTACTTCCCCTTCGACAGCCAGGAATGTAACCTGACTTTCGGTTCCTGGACGTACAACGGTAACCAGGTATGGAGAAAGTCACTCACTCACAACCACGGGATGTTGCAGAGGACAAACCCACCTGAGTTTATTTGCCTTTTCAGGTCAGTTGACTTATTTAAACAACACAAGACTCACTCAGGTCTGTGTGGTGAGGCCATGACCTCTGTGATAGACCAGGCTAGATAAAGACATCAGCCACACACCTACCTTGAGACTCCTTCCATACGGCATTGCATGCATTTGCTGAATTTGTGTTTTCTTGGAAAATGTCAGTGGGTTGAGCTGCTTGTTTTGCCTCCTGAACGCCCCCACTCAGCCCTTATGCTAATTCCAGGTAGACATCATTATGGGCATGGACAGCGGGGACCTGTCGGACTTTGTGGAAAACGTGGAATGGGAGTGCCACGGGATGCCGGCCACCAAGAGTGTCATCATGTACGGCTGCTGCTCCGACCCATATCCGGACATCACGTACACCGTGCTCCTGCAGCGCCGCTCCTCCTTCTACATCTTCAACCTCCTCCTCCCCTGCTTCCTCATCTCCTTCTTGGCTCCTCTGGGGTTCTACCTGCCCGCCGACTCTGGGGAGAAGGTCTCCCTCGGAGTGACGGTTCTCTTGGCTCTCACTGTGTTTCAGCTGATGGTGGCTGAGAGCATGCCTCCATCAGAGAGTGTGCCGCTTATCGGTAAGAACGTGTTTGTCGAAACCACTGTCTTGATTTCTATGTAACTGTAACGTCTTTATAACTGTCTTAGTGTCTTTTTATCCATGCTAGATACTTAGCAGTCAGTTGGTTGGTCGGTGTCTTACTTCGGTCCAGGCTGAAATCTCGCAGTGAATGAATACACAGACTTGACATTCATTCAGGGGATGTACTCAAATGATCTCCTGACATTTCCTCCATCACCATCATCTTTGGTTATTATTAGCTTTCCATATATCATCATAATCAGGTCA
Organism: Hippoglossus stenolepis; assembly: GCF_022539355.2. Taxonomy (NCBI): domain Eukaryota; kingdom Metazoa; phylum Chordata; class Actinopteri; order Pleuronectiformes; family Pleuronectidae; genus Hippoglossus; species Hippoglossus stenolepis. The sequence goes on along the minus strand of NC_061489.1, from coordinate 16,671,925 downwards.
AATTGATAATTTGTTGAGCACTTGTGTCCAAATCCATCCATTATCTATACCGCTTATCATTTTGAGGGTTGCGTGGGGAGCTGGAGCCAATCCCAGCTGACACTGGGCGAGAGGCAGGGTACACCTTGGACAAGAGGCCTGCGTATCGCAGTGCCAACAGACAAAGACAAACAATCATTCATTCCCTAACACAATTTAGTGTCCCCAATTAACCTAACCAAATTCAGTAGAGTGCATTCCTCTGTCAAGGCCCAATAGTCCTCTTAAATTTAATCAATCTGCACTAAATTGCAAAATCTAATAGATAACAGTTCCCTAAACATGTCCGTTTTTTTTTTTATCAAGCTCCATGAATTATTTCCTGGGAAACTGTGAAAATGTCAAATAACGTGATAAACCCCCTGACCCAGTTCCACACCATAATCGAATGTGCTCTTCCTTGGGTCAGGCCCCACCCCTTGTTCATGCAAGTTGTTTCAGGAGTTTTTGTGTAATCTCTAAACCAACAAACAAACAAAGGGACGGGGGTAATAACACAACCTTTTTGATTCAGATAATCATTCCCATCAGCCTCTGTATATCTGTGTTACATTTTAATTAGCGAATGTTTAACTTAGTAAACGTTAGACGTGCTGAACATCGGCATTGTCATTATGATCTTAGTTTGGCTTTATATTGAAATCTCAGTTGTTCAGTGAAGTTCTAACAGAAACCCCCCCTCCTGTCTGTTACACAGGGAAGTACTATATTGCCACAATGACCATGGTCACAGCCTCCACAGCTCTCACCATCTTCATCATGAACATACACTTCTGTGGTGCAGAGGCCAAACCAGTCCCCCACTGGGCAAAAGTCCTTATCATTGACTACATGTCCAAGATTTTCTGTGTTTACGAGGTGGGTGAGAACTGTGCCTCCGCCTCCACCTCCTCTTCCTCTTCGTCTTTTCACTCGCCGCAGGAGGACATCCGTCACCAGCACCTCAGCTCCCACGCTCATGCAAACGGAAAACCGGGGAGCCACAATCACAGAGAGGACCGACAGAATCAGAAATACCCGAGGCCCCAGACCCCGAAACCACAGCACCACCCCAGAGTGAAAGCTCAGCACCACATCACTAGAGACGAGAGGAGCAAACTCTCTGGATTTGCACCTGGGAAGTACGATGGCTCCAATGGTAAAATCCCCACAGGAGACTGCTGCAAAGACGACCAGACTGTGCCCTGCTGCCCCGAGGACAAAAAGCCTCTGCCTCAAGGCCCCACTGTAACTTTCGGCCCCTGCGTGTTCTGCAGCCATGGCAGTGGCATCCCTGGTGTGGACACCAAACTGGTGCGTAATGTTGAATATATCGCCAACTGTTTCCGCGAGCAGAGGGCCACCTGTGCCAAGGGGGCGGAATGGAAGAAGATCGCTAAGGTGATGGATAGGTTCTTCATGTGGATCTTCTTCATCATGGTTTTCCTCATGAGCATCCTTATCATCGGCAAGGCACCATGACCAAGCAGTGACACAATATTATATTTCATAAAAAGATTCATGTAGAAAAATAAATCTTTATGGTGATATGAAAATAAATATAATTGACTTGCATTCAGTGTTTCTTCCCAGTGCACAGCCTGCATTCCTTAATAGTAACAAAAAATTATATCCCATCATTTTAAAAAACAGTAATTTTGGGTCCAACATCGAAAACAAAGCAAAAATGTGCCAGACTATAATAGAATATGCAGGGAATGCCAAGAACCTACAATAAATATATTCACTCCTCCACTACAACAAATGATTTTTCACGTATCTCTGTTTTCAGTTATCCGAATTGTTGTTATAGCATCTGTTTTGCCTGCTTCGCTACCTAAACAGTACAAACCATCTCCATTGACAGAATGTAACCTTATCCCCATCCATCCTTGCTCTGATGTGAAGGTACTTTATCATCTATGTACCATTAAACGAAGGGGATCTGCTGTCAAGTTAAATTATGACCAGTGGAGACAACACATGTCTTATTCACCACCGTGAAATCAGATGCCCGTGGTCGCCGCACATGGTGCAGCTGCACACTCCCGATTGGATAGACTGTAGAAATGAATTGCCCTTCTGGGATCAATAAAGTATTCTGAATCTGAATCCATCCGCAGAATCATTTCTTTCTGTTAAAAATCATCCAGTGAATAGCAAATGAGGGAGCTTTGTTTGTAGGGCAGCCAGGGCGGATGTAAGGTAATATGGAGCATCAATTATGTAGCACAATGTGCACACCCACCTCCTCTGAAAACCACTATACCTTGAACTTGAAAAGTCAGGTGTTTGTGTGTGTGGTGGGATGAAGAGGGAGGGATGAAGAACAATAAGAAAGGAAAGAAAAGCTATTATTAACAGACGCAAAGTAAACTAATGTGAACTCATTCAAGTACTTTACAGTTTTTAGGCACTTGAGCTTCATTTCAGTGCTTCCACTGAAATATTGAACTTTTTACTAATCATATGAAGCATTTTAATCATGATGTTTTCTTCGAGATTTATCAGACTGACTGAATGTAAAATAGATAGATGCAACATCTCCTGAACCAGCAACATTAAAATACTGTTATCCATTTAACTTCCTTCAACATTGCGAGATAGGACGTTTCAACATTTTCAATGATTTCTCAGAGAATTATTCTTTGATCCTGATGAAAATAAATGTCTAGAGAACTGATATTTATGAGTTTGTGCAATTTATATCAAGATAAAAATCTGGATCTAATGAAGTAGAATATGGATTTACCGGGGGACTGTTGAGCCTTGGTGTATGTATGCCCTCCATTCTATATCTTACTGATATCTTTAAAGTAAAAACTGATCTTATTTTTATACCAATGTGTTTTTTTTAAGCAAAGCAATTTACCTTTTCACACCTTTACACAGTCGGGATCAGTGTATTTGTTGGGGCCTATTTTCCGCCGTGGATTTGGTGCAGGATGGTTAATGTGGGATCAAACCAAAAAAACTACACTGTCCATAATCATTGTATTGAAGGATTAAGTCACCTCCTGCAGTGGTGTTTCAGATAGCTATGCAGTACAGTCCTTTCATAGGATTTGTTATTAATATGGTAAATAAAAACTATCATCAGACTTATTTGAAGCTTAGAATATTTACATTTTTGTTTTATTTAAGAAAGGAATCCTTTTTCCACCACTGACCTATACGCTGTACTTTCCTGAACTGCTTTCATAATGACCCCTGCAGTAAAGTTCACTAAACAAAACAGATGTCTCTCCCAGATCGCTCATTACAACACCTCAATCTGACAGTAGAGGGCGCTGATCTCCCACATTCTGGGGGCGGATGCCCCAAAGTTCAGAGTTTGAAGCTGCATGTGACAACACAGGGTTGAAGCTTTGCACCACAAAGTTATTCTTGCTGTCTTTTTTTTTTATCATCTGCAGTGATCCACTTACAAATGTCACTACCAAGAGGAGAATTAAGATTTACCAGCTATTTTTAGGCCACCTTATCATATGGCAAGAGCCTGTATGTCTTGTTTGCTGCAAATCCATGATTAAATGGAGGCTATTAAACAAAGTGAGTTAGTGAAAATGTAGTTGCAGCATTGAGCAATCAAATGTGCAGAGGAATCTTTTTATTTTAAATCCTCCTCTTCACAGCGATTGTCATGCCGAAGCACGATGCATCTGACATTAAGTGAGAATATCTCACATTTTCTGTCTGAGCGAAGCCATTGTGTTCCATTAGTGCTCAGAGAGCCGCAGGGGCCACAGCAGCCCATAATCACCATGGGAGACCAGCACAAGTGCACACCGTGCAATGTGAACAGGCGCTGCAGCTCAGCCACTGAGGGAAGAAGACTGCTGGGAAAATTACCAACTGCTTTGGAAAATTTCACTTTGAGAAGTCTTATCTGTCTCCACTTAGATTTACACACACACAAGGGGCGTGGGGCGGCGGGGGGGAATCACTGTGATGATATAATGTATTAATCAGTGACTGAGTGCTGGTTAGAAGGAGCCAAGTTCCTCCAACACAATGTCAGGGAATCTGTGACTTATACATCATTAGAGACCTTAAATGTTGTTATTTTGTTCTGTCTATTGTATTTCTGTCCATCTTGAAGGAGGGATCCATCAGTTGTGTCCCTCTCAGAGGTTACTGGGTGTTAAAAGGGTTTTTTGTTTTTGCTGTTCTTTCTCCGTCTTGTTGAGGGAAAGGATGTTGTACCTTGTTAAGCCCTATGAGGCACATTGAGCTTTGTTAATATAGGGCTATATAATAAAATTTGATTTATGAGTTGTGCCGTGAGACAGTGTCCATTCTTAAGAAAATAATCACAATCTTGACATGACTTCTTGTGACCTAGACTGTCATGATCCTGTCATTTAGTGTAATCCTCTGTTGTTTCCATTGGACCAAGAATCCCCTCTTTCTAGAGATTTACTTTGCATTAAACTCATATATTCAAGTAAGGCAAACTGAGGCTCTTACAGTTAATTATTTTATTCACACTTAGAGATCCAACCATCTTTCATCAAACATCTGTGCAGGAGAATTTTCACCCAATTACCAGACAATTTTAGAGGCACTTTACACAAGTGATTGAATTTCAGGCCAATTTCAGTTTGTAACCCACAACATTTAAATTGAAATATTGTTCTTTGGGCCTATAACCACTTCTTTATGACAGTTTCTTTGCATTTTAAGATTCTACATAAAAAAAAACCCATCATTTTAAAATGCCCACCTCAACCATCTGCAACAATAAAATGCACCTTCCATGTTGATTCATTTCAAATTATAGTTATAGTTAAGTTAATTACACAAGCTGTTCCAGACGCATGATTCATCCTTTGATCCGTGTCGAGCAGGACCTCGATGTTGCCATGCGGTTGCCATGGTGACCGGAGCACGCTGACCCGGAGTGTTCAGTCACGTCGACACATCCACAAAGTTTGTGTAGAAGCGGCAGAGCAGCCGTGGGTGTTTTTACAAGTGTCTGAGAGCCGATGTGTAAAACCCACATAGGCAGAGTTAAAGATGAGAGGAACATCCGGGGAGACGCCCTCCATTTTTATAACGGACCTGCTGAGATTTATTGTAACTTCCGTTAAAACTACACGTTACATGTGAGAATAGATGATAAAAACTCTCGGATAACAGTTCGTTTTTTCTGGGAGAGAAAACAGCAAACTCCTCCAATAAGGTAAGATTTGTTTCACCGGTATATTCTCAAGCTAACGGACACTAACGTGGAATCATTGTTTAGTTCGTTTTCTTTTCGTTTCAATCCCGAAAACGGGGCGTTGCTAGCTTAGTTTAGCTCACGTTACCTGTATCAGAAGAGAATATGTAGCTAAGCTAGTTATGTGCCTCACTGTAACCAGCACTTACACTGTGGTAATAAGTTTTAAAGTTATATTTTTATATATATTATGACATTTATCCACAAATTCAAATTAGGGCTGGACGATATAGCCGGAAATTACACCATACATCAGTCTGTGGATAATTATCACCATAAATGTCACATTATTATTTATTTTAAGTTTAAAGGCCGATTTTTGCTCCTGAGTGAAGGTTGTGGTTTTAAATTCTCCTTTATGAGCAGAGAATGACAAACACTTCAATTACGTGTTATAGCCTCTCACCGTGCACAAAGTATAAGCAATATATTGATATATATCGGACTTGTTTTATCGCTATTGAGGAAAATTATATTGTGATCATTATTTTTATTGTTTTATTGCCCAGCCCTAATTGAATTTAAATTGATTATGTCTTTACATTATCTCACAAAGTCAGTTTTATTTACATTGCCCCAAAACACACATTTATCTGACTGTTAATCTAATGTCGGGGTGGTTTCTGCCTTATTTAAGTCCTCAAGGTAGAGATTTTACGGTCTGTTTTCCAGGTGTCACAGAGAAAAACAATCTCTGAAAAGATGGTGAAAAAAAAACAAAACAGTGGTCGTTCCAGTCGCTCTTCCACATGCAAGACAAAAAGAGCTGACTCCCAGATCGCGAGCAGCAAAGACCCGGCTCCTCTGGATGCCCCGGCCCACTGTGACCTCCCTGCCGTTCCTCCAGAGCTCCAGACCCCTGGCCAAGGTCAGCTGGGATTCTCTGACCGAGTCTACCTGCTGGCATCAGCCATCTTCCAGAATCACCACCTGGAAAAGTCTGCAGCTCAGCGGCTGGTGAGTTATGGCAAAGAGAGAGGGATCCCTCTACCTGAAGTCAAAGATGGGGAGATCCAACATTCTGCTTATGAACTCGCCTTCAATACGCTCAAATGTAAGTTCGTCACTTGAGGTTGTTTCGGTTTGTTGAACCAGTTGTGTCATTAGGACGTTTCCCTCTTTTCTTCGTCACACATCCACACCTTTAATACAAATGCAACGAGTGTTGAGCAACACCAGTTTTGATTCATTTCAAGTACATTCAATTGCAGGTAAAACAAGTAAGACATTTGTATCCAGCTAAGCACACAGCCATTTCAATTGATAGCTCTGCTGAAGCTAATTGACGGATGGAATTGGATACAGCTACAATAGACTGATGAAGGCCGAGTAGAGAGAAGGAGAAAAAAAAATGCTTGAGTGACCAGGGGGGATTCTGTGTGATGCTATAAATCAATTTGGGCCATAATCTCTTATCTGGGACTTGGGTGAGGTCTGGGTGGCGGAAGTCACAGGGCTGTGTAATCACCATGGTGATAAGGGAGGAGAGGTGAGCCGACTGTCAGTGCAGGAAGCTTCCTGGAATCGATTCGATGCGTTCTTAGTGGATGGAGCAGTCAGGAAGCAGAAAGACCCTCGTAGCCATGAATGATTTTGTTCATTCTCACCATCCATCCGCTGAACCTGGATAAGCCCTGGGCCCACATGTCTCACAATTCAATCTTTAAACCTTATATTAGTTTTACAGCTGTAGGTCATAGTGCTTTATATCAGCAGCTCGAATCAACTAGATTGCTGCGGATATCAAGAGAACACTAAGAGATCTCATTACCCGGACATTGTCATCATCCATCACCTTTTATTTCTTCCTACAAGAGGATGTCAGGATGCTCTAACCAGGATGAGGAATTTGCTTTGACTGAGGCACTTGAAAACAAATTAATTTGCACAAGAGCGTGAGCTTGAGCTCTACTCAAAGGGAAAAATGGGCTCCCTGAGCTTAGAATAATTATAGCATACTGCACTACTTGTTAACTTTAATCCCCTTCTTTTGTTCAGAGCTTATTTCAAAGACAAATATTCCTCCGTTTTATCAGTGCTGTTAGTTCAGTTCCTCTGCTTTTCCCCTCCCTCAAGGCTGATATTTGTGGAGTTGGTTCCTCTGTAGAGTTCGGATTATACATTTAAGATAACTTAAGAGAACGAGGAGCTTAGAAGCCACTGGGTATAATTCAGGATAATAAACAAATGAACGTTTCTTTCATTTAGTAGTTTATGATATAGACCATGGTAATCACAAAGGATGGATTAATTAAATGCTATTTGCCCTGTTTAGGTGAGGCTGAATCAGTGATTCAGTACAAAACTAGAATGGCACTGTAGTTTTGTACAGATTTTTACTTGGATCTGCACCAAATTACACATGCACACACTCATAGATATCAGTCCCCTAAACATACTTCATTTTTATCAAGATTTATGAACTATTCTGTGTCAAATCAACGGAAATGTTAGAAAACTCACTATCTCGCAATGTTATAGAAAGTGAAAAAATAAATTCCTGGATCTGCCCCCTTCTCCGGGTCCTCACCGAGATTAATGTAATCCTGTGAACTAACAGAGAATCGCAGATGAAAACATGACCCCCCCGGGTGGAGGTAGATATCTGAGTACATCAATGTGAACACAGAACAAGTGGAGCAGCATGTGCTGATTTCTCCTGTAGTGTTCACAATGTGCGGTGACATTGGGTGCAGATGAAATGGCACAGCCTGGAAGCCAATGTTAATCGCTCCTCTTCCTCCTCCTACGAGCCATGTGACTTTTGGTGCAGAAATTGATTTGCTAGTGACATACACCCGTGCTGGCAGCTACGTGCACTCACTCACTCACACACACACACACACACACACACACACACACACACACACACACACACACACACACACACACACACACACACACACACACACACACACACAGACACAGACACACCCCAAGACGCAGCGTTCGTGCAGTGCCTTTGCAATGACTGATCCAAAATTGAGCTGAGGTCAGTTGTAACCTGAAGCGGAAAATGCCTCAGCAGCAGAAAAATGCACAGAGCAAAATGCCAATGAGTTCTGGTATTGATCTTGTGATTATAACTCTTATCTGCTCAAAACAAAAAAGTCACTCAGTATAAGCTCCGTGTCGGTGGCTGAGGACACAGACTTGTCTGTTGCTGTGATTTTCAGTCACTTAAATAAATATGGATTGAGACTTGGTGAGGATGTGGCGTAGATTTGACATTTGATAAACAAAGATGAGGCTGAAGTCGTTAAAATGACAAATATCAGCAGTCGTGTCCTTTCTGCCTTCTTTTCTCTTCTTTGTCTTTTTCCTAAACTTTATTCTCTCTCTTTCTCTTCTATCTTCGGGGCTTTTCTGTTTCTTTGACCTCCACCATCTCTTTGAAAAAAATCCTTTTCACATCTGAACAACTTTCTGCTCGATCACTGAACTAGAGACAGTTACAGTAGGTTGTCAAGGTTTCATTTCTCTTTAACCGGTCATGCCATGTCCTCACTGTTCTCTCTGCTTGAGCTATATGTTCAGATATGTAAAGTCATTTTGGTGTGAATTTTTACTGGTAGAAAATTGTTGACCTTGTCTCTGTAGCCATGAGAGCCTCCCCCTCCTCTTCCCCTCCTCTTCCCCTCCTCTTCCCCTCTTCCTCTCCAGCTTCCCCTCTTTCTTTCCACTGGCTGCTCCTCTGAGTATTTCTGCCTCATTGTCTGTGCTGTCCAACTGGGCTGTTAGACGCCCTTGTCAGATGACTGTGGCTGCTGTGTTCTCTCTGTGTGACTCGATGGTTCTTTGCACCGCTTTGTATGCGGCTAAACTTAGAGCGTTGGAGAGAGGCAGATCATCTTTTTTGTCCTTGACCACAGTCAGAGCCGATATTAAACAGTGAAGCTGCGTCATATATAAAATTACTTTGCTATTTAGCAGTTGTGTAACTTCCCTCTTTTTAGTTCGTCCTTTGTGAGATTAATGTGCAATCTGGTGCACTGATGTGAAACATTGTGGGACAAAGACGTGCATTCAGGTCTGGCTCTTTCACTAAGGATTTGTTGACCACAGTCACCATCAGTCACTGTTTGTTGCCTAACACCTGGATGGAAGCCACAGAAAAACACAACCCCAACACAAGCCCTGTGATAACTGGTGCCTCCTGCTTGCGTGCAACTGATTTCATGTTCGATTGATTAATGACAACTTGTAAAATCGGGAGCTCTGATGAGAGAATATGTCTTGTCCCGCAGGTAAAATCCGACTCTGTGTCTGCGCTGTAAAGACGTCTACTGTATGTGATCTATTGCTGAATTTTGTCTGAGTTTTACTCAACCTGCTGTGTGTGATTTACAGCAGGCGGAAGATTGACCTCTATAGACCCAACCATCAAGGCCCCCACTGGGGTCTTTTCTGCATTGTGTGCAGTGAGTGGTTATCTCTGCGGGGCTTATCTTTAGGACCCTCTGCAGTAATGGCCACTATTGGAAACCTCATTGACCTACATCAGCTATAAATTGGAGCAGTGCTGATGATATGCCATTGTTTCTGCAATTAAAGATAAGCTCTATTACGTACAAACCTTCATTTGTGTTACTGGCTGCTTGTGTGTGTGTGTTTATGCACATACCTGGATGCAGATATGTTTGTGTAGCTCTACATGCAATTTAGCCGGTGTGCATGTGACCGAGACCCAGAGTACAGTCTGGCGTGATTTGCGACATTGTTAAAAGTTAACAGCATTGTCTGTGGTTTCCATGGCGTCTCGGTGAATGGTTTCTGTCCTGGTATTACCTCCCATGTGCTTCTCAGGATGTGTGTCTGCCAAGTATGAGTGGGCACGGTGCACATTTATGTTAAAACTATGGTTGTTACGCTTAAACAAACACATGCATCTTATTTCCACCTTGTATTTCTTCTTCTGTGACATAGGGAGGTGAATTCCAGCCTCACTCCACATTACGGTTTATCCTTTTTGCACATTTCAGCTATGTAAAGAGCAAACACTGTGCCTGCAGAGTGGCTTTGGAAGCAGCTGTTCTTCAATCCTAACACGATAACCTGGATAGTGTGACTGTCTCTCCATCTCCCTCACATTGAAATGGAGATCCTGCCGTTAACAGATGGGAGTGCACGTGAAGTCTCTTTGTGTTTTTGTGTATATTTCAGGGAGAAAGCTTCCTGTTGGCTACAGTGAAGACAGTTGGTGCTTTCATGATATGACAGCCAGGGGGATGAAACAACACCATTAACCCACACATAGGCAGCTCTCACCAGTTTACAGTTTAGCTTTTTTCAGACTGCTGATAAAGAAGGTCAGGCAAAGTTTAATTGTCGAGCCTGACACTGGGCTGTGCAGTGTTATACAGTTCTCTAATGGTGGCAGCAAAACAAATGATGGGCGGTGATGGGATTTCCCCCCAGGTTTTCTGAGGGTAAATGTAGGTGTGTTTTGCACACTGCGGGAAGGATAAACGCTTCACTTCCTGCGTCTGTCACGCGACGTCGATCCTTGTCTACTAATTGCGCATTACGGTCCACGCAATCAATTGCAGATCACACGGTGAGAATTACATGTAAATCGAATGATAGTTGTAAAACAAAGCTTACTTCCTGTTGCCAGTAGGTGGCTTACACTTACATTACATACAGACATATAGATCTGTTAAAAAAAAAAAAAAAATACGGACAGACAGACCGACGAAAAAAAATAAAAATAAAAGTCCGTCCGTCTGTCCGTCAAAAAAAAATTAAAAATACGGACAGACAGACAGACGTCCGTCCGCCTTTCCATCCAGGCAACAAAGGCAACAGCAACACAGTAAAACACAGACTCCTTTGTTGTTGAATAGTGACATTAAAGCCAACTTTAATCAGCAGGCTACTTAACTGACAACTGAAAAGACACTTATCAGTTGGATCAAAGAGTGCAACAGAACAAAAGATCAAGACTGGTCTACAAGTCCGACACCGAGACCACAACGAAAACTCGATCAGTCAACAGCTGAGAGAATCAGAAGTCTACAAGACAACTGCTCCAACAGCAACACAGAGCCAAACTCAGAGAAAACAATGGAAGGCCTCATGCAACAACTGGAAGTCTCAGAGTTAAAGAATATGAAGCTGTCGCTGGAGAACAAAGCTCTCAACGTGCTGATGAACAGCAATAACAGCAAATGGAATAAGGACAAGACACGGATGCAGGCTGGGATTGCATCATTGGAGAGTAAATTGAAGAATGCCAAGGTGGTACAGAGAGGACTAGAGTCCAAGCTGAGGGAAATGAACAAGAGGTTGATCGTGAAGGACAAGCAGAAGGTTGAGGATGCAGATGAAGTAATTGCCACTTTCCAAAGTGAAACTGTTGACTTTGACTGTAACCTCAAAGTCAACGCTTTGGAGAATCAGCTAGGGAGTGAGCAGTTGGAGAAAGACATCTGCATTCAAAGAATCAAGGAGCTGGAGGGTCTGGTAGAAACCACAGAGAAGAAGTGGCTCAACATGCAGGAGGACTTGCAAAAGAATGTTGAGCTCACGGAAAAACTGTCGGCCATGCAGACTCAGATCCATCAGCTTAAGTCTGGCTGGGACCTTAAAGTCAACACTCTGGAGGATCAGCTCAGGAGGGAGCAGGTGGAGCAAGAGACCTGCCTTCAACAAATCAAGGAGCTGAAGAGTGTGGTTAAAGCCACGGAGAAGAAGTGGCTCAATTTGCAGGAAGACGTGCATAGGAATGTTGAGCTCATGGAAAAACTGACGGCCATGCCGACTCAGATCCATCAGAGTGATACTGACTGGGACGTTAGAGTCAACAATCTGGTTAAAGCCACGGAGAAGACGTTGCTCAAGTTGCAGGAAGACTCCCAAATAAAATCTGAGAAGATGGATGAGGATATCAAGTTCCTAATTGTGAAATCTATTAAGCTTCAGGTAAGTGACCTGATTAGCTCAGTTTTATTTGAACAATAACTTGTTGGATTGTGAGTTTGTTTCAGATTTAGACTTTGAGAGTGAAAATAATGAAACACGTGTCATCTCTGTCTTTTCAGGAGCTGGCCCTCATGTCAGACAGCGACAAGGCCAGAAGAAGGAGGGATGAAAGAAAGCTAGCTCAAAGGAGGAAGAAAAGACACAAAAGAAGGAGCTGAAAGAGAAGAAGGAGCAGGAGAAGAGAGATAAAGCAAAGAGAGAAGGAGGCGAAGAAGGAGAAGAGAAAGACGACTTCTCACCTCCCTTCACCCTGTTAACCCTTCACCTCTCCCATCCTTCCACGCCCTAATCCTGTCTCCCATCCCCTCATCCCAACTGCCCTCCTCCACTTCCCTACTCCCCCTCCACACAAACTTGTATGTATCCTCACTTAAAAAAATATATATATATATTAAAATTATTGAAAAACGATTCACACGTCAGCCTGATGTCCATTTTGTCATTTACGGTTCCATTAAGAGTTAAATGGACATCGAAGCACCATATGCATTGGGGCATGAATTCTGTGTGATTGACAGCTAGTATCGTCCAATGGGTGCAGGTCACAGGTGTAGGTAAAGCCAAAATTCCTTCACACACACACACACACACACACACACACACACACACACACACACACACACACACACACACACACACACACACACACACACACACAAATCTTCATGACTTCAGAGGCCATTACATTGTAGATTTAGGTCCCTATAACACATATCCGTTAAACTAGGACCACACACAAACTTAAAGGTGGAAAACGGACGGTCTTCTTCTTCAAAGTTCATCCACCCATCAAGGGCTTCATTTTGGTGAAGCCCTTGATGGGTGGATGAACCCAGTTTCAGTGTTGTTTGGTAACGCACAATGCACAAAGTTGTTGTCGTGCTCATGTTTCATGCATGAGATTCGGTGCATTTAGAGCAACATTACAAAAGTGATCTGCCAAGTTTCCAGAACATCGTTATGTTAAGGAGGAGGAGGAGGTTATAAGGTTAATTTCAGGTTTCCCCAAAACCAAGTCACAAATGTACAAAAATGTCCCAGTTTCTTCTTCTGCTGTCTGTTGAAGGCAACGGTAAAAGTACAAAATCCACGTTACCACAACGTGCGACATTTACGTCTGTCCGTCAAAAAAAATTAAAAATACGGACAGACAGACAGACGTCCGTCCGCCTTTCCATCCAGGCAACAAAGGCAACAGCAACACAGTAAAACACAGACTCCTTTGTTGTTGAATAGTGACATTAAAGCCAACTTTAATCAGCAGGCTACTTAACTGACAACTGAAAAGACACTTATCAGTTGGATCAAAGAGTGCAACAGAACAAAAGATCAAGACTGGTCTACAAGTCCGACACCGAGACCACAACGAAAACTCGATCAGTCAACAGCTGAGAGAATCAGAAGTCTACAAGACAACTGCTCCAACAGCAACACAGAGCCAAACTCAGAGAAAACAATGGAAGGCCTCATGCAACAACTGGAAGTCTCAGAGTTAAAGAATATGAAGCTGTCGCTGGAGAACAAAGCTCTCAACGTGCTGATGAACAGCAATAACAGCAAATGGAATAAGGACAAGACACGGATGCAGGCTGGGATTGCATCATTGGAGAGTAAATTGAAGAATGCCAAGGTGGTACAGAGAGGACTAGAGTCCAAGCTGAGGGAAATGAACAAGAGGTTGATCGTGAAGGACAAGCAGAAGGTTGAGGATGCAGATGAAGTAATTGCCACTTTCCAAAGTGAAACTGTTGACTTTGACTGTAACCTCAAAGTCAACGCTTTGGAGAATCAGCTAGGGAGTGAGCAGTTGGAGAAAGACATCTGCATTCAAAGAATCAAGGAGCTGGAGGGTCTGGTAGAAACCACAGAGAAGAAGTGGCTCAACATGCAGGAGGACTTGCAAAAGAATGTTGAGCTCACGGAAAAACTGTCGGCCATGCAGACTCAGATCCATCAGCTTAAGTCTGGCTGGGACCTTAAAGTCAACACTCTGGAGGATCAGCTCAGGAGGGAGCAGGTGGAGCAAGAGACCTGCCTTCAACAAATCAAGGAGCTGAAGAGTGTGGTTAAAGCCACGGAGAAGAAGTGGCTCAATTTGCAGGAAGACGTGCATAGGAATGTTGAGCTCATGGAAAAACTGACGGCCATGCCGACTCAGATCCATCAGAGTGATACTGACTGGGACGTTAGAGTCAACAATCTGGTTAAAGCCACGGAGAAGACGTTGCTCAAGTTGCAGGAAGACTCCCAAATAAAATCTGAGAAGATGGATGAGGATATCAAGTTCCTAATTGTGAAATCTATTAAGCTTCAGGTAAGTGACCTGATTAGCTCAGTTTTATTTGAACAATAACTTGTTGGATTGTGAGTTTGTTTCAGATTTAGACTTTGAGAGTGAAAATAATGAAACACGTGTCATCTCTGTCTTTTCAGGAGCTGGCCCTCATGTCAGACAGCGACAAGGCCAGAAGAAGGAGGGATGAAAGAAAAGCTCAGAAGGAGGAAGAAAAGAGACTAAAGAAGGAGCTGAAAGAGAAGAAGGAGCAGGAGAAGAGAGAGATAAAGCAAAGAGAGAAGGAGGCGAAGAAGGAGAAGAGAAAGACGACTTCTCACCTCCCTTCACCCTGTTAACCCCCTTCACCTCTCCCATCCTTCCACGCCCCTAATCCTGTCTCCCATCCCCTCATCCCAACTGCCCTCCTCCACTTCCCTACTCCCCCACACACAAACTTGTATGTATCCTCACTTAAAAAAAAAATATATATATATATTAAAATTATTGAAAAACGATTCACACGTCAGCCTGATGTCCATTTTGTCATTTACGGTTCCATTAAGAGTTAAATGGACATCGAAGCACCATATGCATTGGGGCATGAATTCTGTGTGATTGACAGCTAGTATCGTCCAATGGGTTGCAGGTCACAGGTGTAGGTAAAGCCAAAATTCCTTCACACACCCACACACACACACACACACACACACACACACACACACACACACACACACACACACACACACACACACACACACAAATCTTCATGACTTCAGAGGCCATTACATTGTAGATTTAGGTCCCTATAACACATATCCGTTAAACTAGGACCACACACACAAACTTAAAGGTGGAAAATGGACGGTCTTCTTCTTCAAAGTTCATCCACCCATCAAGGGCTTCATTTTGGTGAAGCCCTTGATGGGTGGATGAACCCAGTTTCAGTGTTGTTTGGTAACGCACAATGCACAAAGTTGTTGTCGTGCTCATGTTTCATGCATGAGATTCGGTGCATTTAGAGCAACATTACAAAAGTGATCTGCAAAGTTTCCAGAACATTGTTATGTTAAGGAGGAGGAGGAGGTTATAAGGTTAATTTCAGGTTTCCCCAAAACCAAGTCACAAATGATAAATAAAATAAAATCCGTCTGTCTGTCCGTCCAAAAAAATAAATAAGAATAATCCTTACAATTTCAATAGGGCCTCCCACCGTTCGGTGCTCGGGCCCTAATGAGTAAATTAGAATGAAATAAAACATCGAACAACATGGAAGCAGTTATATGGATTGGGTGCTTTGGATATGAAGGAGCCTTTCCCTCCGGAGCCTAGACACTGGTGGTGATGATGATAAGTCAGGTTGTGATTGGATGAAAAGGGAGAGTGAGATAATGGAGCATGGAGATAGCGGGAGCTGTGCATGCACCTGCTCACTTCCTGACCGCACTGTAGCATATAGCTTCATATCATCTCACGAAACCAGATTTGGTGGGAGGCAAAGGGAAACATGGCTTCAGCAACAGCAAGAACCAAAATGTTAATCAAAATAAACGTGTGCAGCTACATTCACAGTTTATCCTGCTCACCCAGCCCTGCACTGATCAGCACAGCTCTGTCCACTCCGACAGCAGTCACACTCACATACCCATTTTTTATAGCGTATTCTTTTATTGATGGAAAGCACTTTGTAAATGGACTGCGTTTATAGCCTTAACGACCACTCAAATTGCTTCACATGACCATTCACACACACATTCACACGGCACCTCTATATGTCATGCTTTTCTATCACACACATCAAGCACACAGAATTCAGGGTTCAGTGTCTTGCTCAAGGACACTTGGACTTCTGGACCGATGGTGATCGAACCACCAACCTTCTGGTTGGTGGCCGACCCTCTCTACCTCATTCCGACCTCTGTGATTTGGGATGTTGTTGCTATTGATATAAACTTCACATTACTTACCTATTACTTTTGCTCATTCATTCACTCATCCTGTTAGTTTACTGTTAGCCGTTAGTTAAAACACTTTGGTTCCTACATGAACGCCCAAAAGGTTTGCCCTTCAATTCAATTGCTAACTAAACAATTTGTACCTAACTTACAGATACTTAAGGGTCAAATAAGACTGTCCAAGTCACCACATCATATGCCAGTAAAGTGTAAAGAAAATGGTGAAATTCATACAAACTCTAGTCTGGAATAAATGCATTCTCCTTGCATTTGTTTTTTACAGATCCTATTTAGTTGTAACATGTCTATTATTTCAGATGTCATTAATTCATTAGTGGATTTCACACAGCCACTCACCACAGACACAATAAATGAAAGAAATGAGGCAAATGAAGAATCGGATTAAGTCTAATTAAGCACCAAATAAGCATTTAATCATGGGAAATGAACCCCCATCTAATTGAATTATCTTTTCAAATTAAATCACGATCATTTGGGGCGCCTCTCGGAGCCTCTCTTAATCTATTTTCCCTCTTCTAGACATGTTCCCATCATTAGATGTGGATTTGTCCTTTGCAGCATATATTTTACCAATTAATGGATAGTAGGTAATTTATTGTGCCTCTATCTACTGCCCCAAATGAAGGAGTAGGGATTGGTAACTGGGGATAATTAGACACTGATTTAAAAGATGGAACTAATATGCATGATGAATACTCAGATGCATAATTAGTAATGGAAATCCTTGTTGCCATCCTTCTACCTAATCTTGCTTTACTTTGTCTCTGCACAGATCAAGAACTGCTGGAGGACATCATGATTGACAGCTGCTTTCATCTCACTCAGCTAATAGTACGTGAGTTCCATAGGAGCAGTGTTTCTAAAACAGAGACTGCAGAGAAAGATGAACGAAAAGATGGACGACATGACTGCTCCCCAAAAGTGAAGCCAAAGTGTCAAAATTCCCAGAATGCTACTGTGCAGACTCTGGTTCCAAATTTGTAAGATGGCAGCGTTTGTATCGGCGATATTGTGGCTTCATTTCTGGGTAGTGGGAGGAAATGGAAACACGGTGTCCATCTTTATATACAGTCTATGTAAATTAAGAGTGAACATGTTTGATCACGTTTGATCATATGGTGTATGTGACAGAGGCACATGACATGTTTTTTGTTTTCATCTTTTGCCAAAGATCAAAGTTCTTTTGAATCCGAGAAAGGCGAGATGTAACTTTATTAAGCAGTTTCTTTGCGTATATATATTTACATACTACCGTACTTTCAGGCTGTTTTCCTAAATTCTTCCATTCCTGATGCTTTGGTGGTGCCTCACTCAGTTGTCTTCTGTATCGATGTCCTGCTGTTTCCTCCGTTCTCAAGACCTCTATCAGTACATGTTGTCTTTGACATATTACACTGATACACTCCTATCAGCACCTTGTGGCTTTTATATTCTCTACCCCAATCAATGGCAATCACTCCTTTAGGAGTAGCACATGGGTGCTGTGTGGCGGACTGTGCCAGGATTTGTCTTTTCCATTATTGCCCTCCTCAAACAAAACATCCCATTAATTAGTGATGAAATCAAAATGCCAGACCAGGGGCAGTGTGTTTGGACATGGTATCTCCACGGTGTCTACCCAGCATCTGTCCTAGAACCGGTGTGCTTGTTGTTATAAATGATACTAAGGCAAATGCTACACTATAGTTGTAAAAGGACGATTCCCAACACAGCTGTTAGACAGCAGAAGAAAGCCCAGCTCCTTTAAACGGAGAGGTATCCTCTGGAGGAGATCGGCATGTACCCGCCCTACTTTTAGCATTCCTCATAAAAAAATCCAGGCTGCGTCTCTAGCAGCCTGGATGGTGATAAAACATGCAAAGAGCACAGAGCTGGTCCGTGTGCAGCTGGTGGAGGAGAAGAGTGATGAAAGCACGAGGTGGTGAATGTGTAAACGGAAAACAGAGCAGTCACAGTGTGGACAGATCGCAGACAACCAATGTCTACTTCAGTGAGGACGTGAACATATACAGGCACATTAATACACCCCCCCGTGCACATACTGTGTAGCCTCGTGAAATATGACCCTGGGTAAAATGAATGTGTCTCCCTATGTGTTTGTGGCAGGTCGTTACTCTGCATCCCTCCAGTGAGACAATAAAGCCCAGATACAATGAGACGGTCTTTAGAACCTGCGCTCACAATGTTTTACACTGCTGGCTCCTATAAAGTTCAACCTTGATAGAGCGGGGAGGAAGAGGAGGGCTGGAAATAGGTGGATACACCCTCACTGGGAAAAAAAATGGGCGGAATGAAAAATGAAGATGCATGCTGAAAGAGCCTGAGGCACATTTGATCACAATGTTGGAGAGAGAAAATTAAGCCTCAATGGAGGATGTGGAAATGGAGTGACAATGTGGTATCTGAAGAGGCAGACACATGAGGTTCAGTGGCACATTTAACATGAAATAGATCTCATCTAATGGAGAAATTTACATCCAGAGTCCTCTTGAAAATACCTGATGGTTAGTTGTACCATTTAACCTTTAATTAATGTTATTACCATGATTTCTAAGACGCAGGCGCAGCACGCAACACATTTGTTGTGTGTTGTAAAAACATGGCAGAAGGAGTGGGAGGCAGGAGGAGACTTTAACACCAGGAGAACTGCTAGTTCTTTGGCCATGGCGAGCAAATGCTAACATACACTGTAGCCAAATTGCATGCGTTTAACAAACTCTGACAGCCTCTGACCTTTGGGGGTCGACGTCTGAGTCAACCTTCTCTCCTCCACCATGATTAATTATTAAAATATTATCATTTTTATTTATATCAAATGTATTATTTAGATATAAAACGTACAAAACAGCACATTTTAACAATACTGCAATAATAATGTGATGAATTTGGTCACTATAATCAAAACTGTTACATCTCTATCTGTCCTACATATTTATACTATGAATTCCAGTTGCCTATCTTTATCTATAAAACTCCCCTGTCTCATAATACCTAATTAAATGTAACCATTGGCTGCAGTGATTAATTGAACTTTATTTTGAAATCCCTATGGTCATGTTATAAAAGTGAAAAATGTGTGCAAATGCGTCCAAGTAAATCTTTCATGCCGTGGACGTGAATCTAAAATTACATCAGAGCTGCAGTGTTTCTTGTGGGAAAGTTTCCCCTCAATGGGACGCTGTTGCCAGGCAAATCTCCGACTGGGAATTTTCTCACAGCCGAGGGTTTAACCATGGTAAAGGGCAAACAGAACTTGAGCGGGGGAGTGCCACAACCTGTTTCAGAAACCAGCCCTTCCAAAAATGAAATTTCGGAGCCTCTGGAATGAATAATAAGCGCCGGCTAATTCCTGCGCTGCAACTGAAACCCTTGCAGTGATCTTGCCTCTCGGACGTGAGGATGTGGCAAGCTGTTGCTGCTGTGGAACACCATCTGCCACAAATTCAGCTGGTGCCCTCCCACCCTCAGGGACAGAGAGGTGGAGAGAGAGATATGGAAGCATGAACTTGGAAAGAAGGAGAGAGAGAGGTCGAGAGCTGAAGGAGAGAAATAATTGTAACGGGGGAGAGGTAGACACATAACTCCTCCTATGTTTAATTAGGTAGCAGGGGTGGGGTCATGAGAGGACACCCTTGAGCTTCTATGCGCATGTACGTTAGTTTATGAAAAATGAATAATTTAGTCTCTAAGTCAATACAATAAATACCATCTCTGCACTGTACTCCTCATTAGGAAACCAAAACACAGCTCTCTCCAGCAGACTATTATCAAATATTGGTGTGTGTTGGATTTATGCTCATTTAAATATCTGCATCATGTGCAGCTGACTTTGCAGATGTATCCGCTGAATAAATAAAAGCTTGATCTTCAGCCTTGTTATTGAAAATTAGACATTCTTCTATTAGGCGTGCAGTCTCCGTCCTTGTTCCTCATTTTTTCCAATGTTGTCTTATTAAAACAGAAGTCACCAATTAACTGTGGGTTTTGTTCCTTTGCTCCAGCCAGATGATCAGATGGGCCTCGTTGCCGTCATGCTGTACGACTTCCAGGACAGGAAGTTCCTCCCACGAGAACGGCAGAGGGAGGAGGTCATACAGGAAGTAAGAGTTGTGGAGAACTACCTCCTCAGGTGAGGAAAGCATAAAAAACTAGAAGCACAAGATGAAAGAAGAAAGAATTCAAGCCTGGACAAATTGTTGGACAAATTGAGAAAGAAATGGAGAAGAGGTTAAAAAACGTTTTTTGTATGTGTTGACGTAGGTTGAAAACCAAGCTGGCCGCCTCTCTGGCCCGATGCAGGATCAAACACAATCTCTTGTCCATTGAGTGTTTCCTACCGGAGAGCGTGAAGATGAAGCAGCAGAGATCAAGCAGCCTTCCACTTTATACATGGGTCAACACGCTGAAGAGCAGGTCAGCCGAGAACGCACAGACTGTACACACACTCTGTACACATTCACCCCCTCAGAAGTACATTACGTACATGTACATACCTGTACATAAACACAGGAATGTGCTGCAGGGGAAGAATACCTCCACCTACATTCACACGCAGACCTTAAACTTGGGCTGCACCCCAATGTTTTATGGGGTAGGTGCCCAACTGACATCCAATTAAACCACCAGACTATACTTGTGTGTGTGTGTGTGTGTGTGTGTGTGTGTGTGTGTGTGTGTGTGTGTGTGTGTGTGTGTGTGTGTGTGTGTGTGTGTGTGTGTGTGTGTGTGTCTCTATATGTCGCTGTGTTTGTGTGCTAATGTGAGTTCTTGCACAGGCTGATTCGGTTAGGTGTAAATCCTGCTGCTGTGGACAGATTCAATCAGCAACAACCCTCAGCGAGCTCTGGGACTGTAAAGGTCACCTATTGGGATGAGTGCTGTGTGTGTGTAGAGAGAGAGAGAGAGAGAGAGAGAGAGAGAGAGAGAGAGAGAGAGAGAGAGAGAAATAGGAATAGAATAGAAGTGTGCATCTTAATGGTTTTTACTGCAATATTACTATTAAAGTCTTTTAAAAGGCCACATAGCACTTCTACACAGTTCTTATCTATGATTAGTCATCTTCTTTCTCCCAACTCTAACATTCTTTTTCTCATCCATTCATCATTTCTCTCTTCAAGTAATCTGATCTCTGCTCACTTCGTCTCCTTGGCTTCTCTAGTCTTGACGAAGTCCAAACTGAGCTGGAGAGTTTAGGCCTCTCGCAGGTGAAGTCGATTGGACAGCTGGAGGGCCAGACCTTCTGCAGGGATCCCCACTGTGCCGATGGGCTGGTATTCCCTGCTCAGCTGAAACCTCAGCTGTATTCCACCGAGCTGCGTCGTGACCACAAACTCGTCATCCAGGTACAAGATGCACGGAGAGAGGAGGTGTCTGACAAGGCCAGTCTCCTCTCTGTAAACTTAAATTACGGGTGTGAATAATCTGCCCCATCCATCCCCGTCTCTGATATTTACGATTTCACTGCGGTAATAGACTTGCTCAAATTGCTTATAAGACTTTTTGTCCTTTATGCCAACTAAGATTAGTTTGCTGAGATACAAATATTTCACATCACTTCCTCTCATCTGGCCATACTTCACCTTGAGCCATAAATAATTCCCCAGTGTAGGAGCGGGTGATAGGTTTAATCATTTAATTTCGACTCCATTAAAGTCAAGATGCCGTACAAATCGTAGGCAGCACACGGCACCGCAACACAATTAAATCCGATTTTGCAGCCAAATTCAATCAAATATTCAGAACCATGGCCTAATTCATCACCTCCCCGTTTCTCCACTGCTCCTCTCTCTAGATTTTATGGGTTTCCATCACACTATCTCTCTCCTGCTCTTTCTAAATGTCATTGTTCTTCTCTCCATCCTCCCTGGTTTGTCTTTCCTGACAAACTTTGTGATCTGGAGGATAACTACAGAAACTCGACCCGACCCTGTGTCTCCACAGGGACACGTTCAGTACTATTTCTAGAGGACGTCTGATTGAAGGACATCTCTGTTGTAATGTGACTGCACTCTTATTCTCACTCGTTTTCTACTTCTCCTATATCTCCGCTTGCCTCCCATCAGCACCTGCTTTTAAATAGCTGCTCCTCTCTCATCTATTTCCACCTCAGTTCTATTTACCACTATCACAGTGGAACTCTTCTTCCTACCTCCTCTTATCTCAGTTTGTGTCTCATTAGTTTCCAGAGTGTTGCTGAAAACCTGGATCTTGAAGTCTTAGGTTGAAATCTGTTGGACTCTTCTTCCAACCTAATGCTTTTACTCAATGTGTCTGTAGGATAAGTCCTGCTGCCTGGGCCCAAATGCAGCGTGCTCCGTGTTACCAGAGGAAGGGGATGTTCTCATGGCCGGCTGCTTCTCGGGCCTCACTGTCTCCCACACTGCTTCCCTTGTTGCTGAGAAACACAAAGCCAACAACAGCAACAACCAGCCAACAGTTTACGTTTGTGTCAGCGATTGCACTGACGCTCAGAGGGAGGATCTGCAGCAGATCGTCTCCGCCATGGGCTGCAAAAGTAGGCGGAGGCTCCATCCACTCTAATACCTTTTTGTTTTAAATCGCATCACTCTGACTGTGTTTACGCCTGACGTCCACACTACTTTGGAGTTTTCAAACACCTAAGATGGAAACTTTGGAAATGCTGCTGGCACGGTTTTACAATGAAAACTGCGATTTAGTGTGGTAAGGCAGAAACTGAGATCTTTGGAAATGAATGACGCTGTCACCCACGTTCGCTTCCTGTTTGGAATCAGTCGTGGCTCATAAGTAACATTTCCACCTTGTCATCAGTCCAAGAAAACTAATTCCTGCTTTTAAATTTCACCTTTGCTGTTTTTTGTTTGGAGGATTTTATGTGAGCATGGATGAAGATTGCTTCTGATAGGGAACTATATGCTTAAATGTAGTAAATGTGTGTTATTGATTATGTGGTTATCATTCCACTGTGTCTGCATGTTTCTCAGACGTGAAGCTGATACCAGTGGTCTTCCAGTCTGTGGACGGTGCCAACAAGCTACTGCAGAAGGTGCGCATCATCCTGTTGACTCCCAGGTGTTCTGTGTCTGCAGTCAACAACCCCATTGAAATCATACTACAAGAGAATAGAGGTATATCGTGATCAATGCTTTAAATCCACATTTACATGCAGCACACTCTTCTCAACCTTCTGAAATGCTTCTCTGTTTTCTCAGACACAGACCTGCTGCAGGACTTGTCCCACGGCTCCATTGCCCCAAGCAAACTCAAAGCTCTGGTAGCAAAGCAGAGGGAGGATATTGGTCATGCCCTGAAGTGTGGGTGTTGAACCACCTGCACACACACACACACACACACATACTCAGACACACGCCCCATGTGATGTCTCGAGCATGTAGCTTCCCCTAACCTCTGTGACACAAAGAAGCTCATACCTAATGATCTAATCTCGTATGCCATCAGTCTGAAGCCTGTGGTATTCCTGGGAGATCGTCCGAGGCTTAATTAAGGATGCTAATGTTGCTCCGCGCTGGTCATTTCACAGTCTACTGCAGCATTCCTTGCATATCTTAAACAACTGATTAGTATTTCTGCTTTGTACTACATTTATCATGTTGAATGGACCTCGGCAGAAGGACCCAGTTTGTTAGGTCACCTGACATGTCGAGCAATTCTATTGTATTACAGACGTTACAGTTCACAGCCTTTCTGCTCATTTGTATTCCGGATATTTTATTTCATTCCTGTCAGTGGCTTGTTAATCAGAGTCCACGAGCCACAATCATTAGCTCCAGTCGGTCTTTTGTTGTCCTGTGCCTCTCTCCCTGTGTGCTGGTCTGCTTCATGTTCATCAAGCAGGTGGAGTATTTCTGTTCAGAGCAATGAAATCCAGCACCTTCAAATTGCACTGTCATCGATTGGGCCGCTCTACATTTTTGCTTGTGTAGATACTTTCCAATAGGACTGTTAATTAATGGCGGGTGTGTATCGAGTGCTTTGGCTTGGTTGAGTCGATGGTCTCACACACGCACGCACGCACGCACGCACACACACACACACACACACACACACACACACACACACACACACACACACACACACACACACACACACACAAAGAGACACCTCGGTAGCCCTTAATTTCCCAGCTGTGAGGTGGCTGTGTTGTGCAGCAGGACACCTGAATGACAAATCCCCTTGCCTTATCGACTCAGTCCCGCCTCCTTACAAGCCAGATTTCACATGGGAGCCGATCTGCCACATTTGAGCCGGTTTTATTTGTTATCAGCTCGGTGCTTAATGTTTCTGTCTGAACTATAATTACTGAGCAAGAGAGAAATCAAAGAAAGGAAATCAAACGGCCGACAGTCTCACAAATCTACAGCCTCGCAAATCAACAAGCTAGCAGCAGTTGAATAATAATTAGCAGTGTACGGAGGCAAACAGCAGAAATTAATATCCAATATTCCCATTCCTTCAAAGGGAAGGAGCTCAGTTTGAATATTCAAAGTTAATTGTCATGAAATGAGAGGATGACACATTAGAACTGATTGTGTACGAGCTTATTTACTCCTCATGGTGTAATTGAAAATGAAATGTGTTCGTTGTTTCAAGATGTGGTGACAGCTCTATTTGTATGTATTATATCATGTCACATGTTTTCTGATTCCAACGTTAAAGTGCAATATGTTTGTCTACAGTCCCCAAGGTTTTAGCAGTGGTATACTCTACCTGTTCTTCGTACCCAGCGGAAAATGAGGAGGTGGTGAGTGGAGCCCTCGAAGAAGCCTTGGCCCACTCTGAGCAGGCGGGGAAACCAAAACAAGTAAACTTCAGGTCAGCCTCAGTCTCTGCACCCCCGCGCCCTGGTGCACTCTGTGCATCTGACTCTTTCTTTGTCTTTCTCAATCTGTTTGCCTCGCTGTCAGTCAGCCTGCTGAGTTGTTTGTCCGTCTCCTTTTAGACAGGCTTCTGTCAAAGTCTCAGCACACCTGAGACTGGCGCTGAAGGAGATTCTGTGAAAATATAATCAAAGGTGCCACTTTATGTCTGTAAATGCTGTGAAAAGGGCCGGCATTTCTTTTTCCAACAGGTTGCCTTCACACAAACATACTTTCTTGTTTTTCACTAGTTTTTCTTTGTGTGTTTGTGTGTTGATGTATTAGTCAATCGACACAAAATTATCTGTAACTCATTTATAAAGCAAAGGTTGCAGAATCTATCTTCTTCAATGTGACAGTTTGATGCTCAGATTTGTTATTTTAATTGTGGGTCAAAAACCACATTTACAGACATGACAACATAATTAAACACTTAACTAAGTAAAATAATCATCCAAATGTTAATCAGTAATGAAAATAATTATTATTCTCAGCTCTAATGCATTGTCTTAGTTTATGTGTTTATTTTTGTATTTGTAGCGGCTGTTCCCATGTGTAGTTTCATACGGTTGAATGCGTTTTTCTGTATGTGTTTGTGTGTGTTTGATCCAGACTCAGTCCAACCCCGTTCAGCTCTCCTGACAATCCCGACAGTCCAGAGAAGAAAGATCCCTTCTTCATGCTGGAGGTGTCTGATCAGAGTAACGGCTGCTTCCTGGCTCTTCTCACCAGAGAGGTAAACATCACCAAGTCAAAAAGAAACTTCACAGACAGTTGTTAACACTGGTAAAATGTCAAAGAAAGGACGATCTGGTGATCCCCAGTGTTCACTCTATTATTTATCTGGACACTAGATATCTACCATGGGATGCTGTTTCTCCATTGGCCTCCAGGTTTCTACTTGAAAAATGCAATAATTATTAATCTACATGATGTTGGAGGTCTACGAGATTGTTTTTCCTTTTTAAACTGAATTTGTTGTTGATTTTAAAATCCTAAAAAAACCTTCAGTCCACTGCTGCTGCTGCTGCTTTCAGTCAGTGCAGCCAAAGAGACAAGCAGGGACAAATTTAGCTCATTTAGCATCCGGCCCTGGCAAGCTGCCTGCTCTCCAGCGGCAGCAAAGTTCTGACACTAGCGCTGGACCCAGCCGAGGGCTTAACCAGTGTGATACCAGGGTGTTATTCAGTTGACTGTTGACTGTTGAGCTTACAAAGTGCTGTGTGCAGAGAGAAGATAGTGAATGTGAGTATAGTTTCTCACACTCACAGAGTATACTCTTAGTTGAAACACTGATCATTTATTTAATGTCTGCTGGGACATAAACGCTCATGTGCTTCACACGCTCGCTTCTGAGTCCTGAAGAACCATCAAAGAGTTGGCTCTCGCACAAACACAAACAGATACAAGGTGAAATAAGTTTTAATTGGTGAACTGTGAGGCGATTTTTACGAGGCAGATATGCTGTCGGTCAAAAAGCAAAAGTATTCACTGGGAAACTGAGGCAAGTGTAGAAGCAGAAACCTTTGAATGGTACGCACTGAAGTTTACATCGGGTGAAAGGGAGCATCACAGACTGTGACGGGAACTTGGTCACACCCTTGAGAGGGAAAAGAATAAGAGGAGGAAAGAGGTTTAGAAGAAACCTAAATGTTGGGTCATAGACGGAGGTGTTTCAGCCGAGAAGAAGGTGGTGGGATGAGTGTGAATGAAAACTGAAATCTAGTAAAAATCTGAGAGGATAGAGGAGAACGTTATCTGGGTCAAATTTAGAAATAGAAAGAAGCCAAGTTAGAAAGGATGAGGGGATGGGAGGAGCAGGAGAGGGAGATTGAAAGTATGCAGTTAAAGATCTAGATGTCGGCCTCTTTTGTTTGTGTTTATGTCGGCGGAGGTGTTTAGGAAATTACACGTGAATATTAGACACGGCAGAAAGTCCTATGTCGTCTTTGGAGGGATTTGAGTTTGTTGCAGCAAATTCAGAAATGTCAGTGTCTGAGAGGAGCCTTCAGATCCCACGCTGATAATTGGGACGCACGCTGTCTTTGACTCCACTGTGTTGTCTAGTAAAAGGCTTTCATTGCTCTCTCTCTCTCTCAGTCCTCCTTTTCAGCCAAACTCGTTTCATCTCGCCTCCACTTTAACCGTCCTCTCGCTGTCTCTCCCTCTCTCATTACTCACAGTGGACTGTTACAGGCAATGAGTCTAGATGAAGATCTACAGGGTTGGTAAATGTGCTTCAGCAAATCTCATCATCATCCGGTCCGTGCGGCTGGGCTTCCCCACGTCCCCCATAATCCACAACAACGTAGCCATCTTTACGACGTTCTCCCTCCCATTACGAAATCTGTGCAGGGTTATTAAGCCATCTTACCCCCACTGGGTGTGTCGGCGCTCCCTCTCGCTGTATGTGTCTGTTTGTCTCTGGCCATTCATCAGGTTTTATACCTCCACAGACAGGAATGAAAAGACAATCAAACTGCTGTAATGGGGCCTCAAACAGGGTTTTTTTTTCTCCTTACCTCCAATAAACTAAGCTAATCAAAAGTTATTGTGGCACTGTGAAAGGTGCCATAAAAATAGCAATTATATAAGTGTTTGAATGCTGTCTGCCTTCCATCGACTGTCGTAGCGGCGGGCGTCTTTATGAGCCTTCCATACACGAACAGCTGGGCACAATAAAGACGCTCGAGTGGCGTTCAAGTCCTTTTTTTCATTGGTTAAGCAGATTTTCGAAAATCTGAATAAAGTTGCCAAGATATATCGGGCATAATGATTTTAGACAAACTGAAACAAGAATGGGTTTGCGACGGGGTAAGGTGTGACGGATTAGTTTGGCAGAGTGCTGTAGGAAATGAAAGATTTACAAAGTATGGCATCGTTGGTTAGTGGAGATGGAGAGGGAGCAAGATATACAGGGGTGGAGTGGAGAAAGGGAGGAAACGGAGTGCGCCTGTTGAATAATTCAACGTCCCCTGTCTGTATGAGTAAGCATCAATGAAGTTCAAGGCATCCACCAAAGACTGCATTACAGTGGTGCTTCTGAAACATGTTTACCTGTGTGTGCCAGAGTGAACCGACAAACCTACGCGCACACACATATGCAAAATACACACTCCTTGTATGCAAAGACACATTTCATATATGCAGATGCACCTGTGTACACAGAATTACAGATTGCCCATACACACATATAAGTTGTTTGCCATAAAACGTGCAGGCAAACACAAAAACACAAAAGACACACATAGATCCACACAAGCTGCTTGTCCCTGTTGTGTACACTGCACTTGTGAATAATTCAGACATTGAGGGGAGCAGTTGGCTGCTGTGTGGGCTGGTGCTGAGACAGCAGGTGACCCTGCAGCCAGCAGCAAGGACATGGTGGCTCTCCTCTCTCCACTGTCCCCTCATCCTATCCTCAAATGAATATGTTGGTATCTCTATTAAATATGAATAATATGATTTTCCTTAACATACAAATAATGTGATCAGGATTCCCATGCATCCTGGAAAACCTGGAAATTTAGAGAGTACTTTTCCAGTCACTGAATTAAAATGACTAAATATGCTGGCAATATTTTTAAATTAAATTTTAGCCCTACACCCTGATGATTCAGTTAGTTTTAGAGCAGATAGCATTTTCATACATGTGTGGTGCCAAGACATTTTTAATTTGCAATAATAATGTACAGTATTTTCTCACATTTGACTCTGTGTCTGTGCAGCCTGTTGATAAGTGAAGTTGTCTGTCAGCTGGAAGGCTGCCACATGCTTCAGTGCAATATTTACATTCATAACCCTAACAGTTATTATACCATGTTGACCATGTACCAGTTATTTGACCACGTACCAGTTATTTGAACATGTCTTGTAACAGCCCGAGCCGGTGGTCAAGGAGGCACCGCAGGAAGTGCTGGCCAGGGCAAAAGCCAAAGGCATATTGGACAGGATCGGCTCCAACCAGCCAACCAGTAAAGAGCATCGCAGAAACACCGGCAGGACGACAAAAGCAGTCCAAGCTCCCACCTGTCAGCCCCGCCCCCTTTCTGTCAGTGTCCCGTCCAAAAACCAGGAGACCAAGGGAATCAACCGCACGGTACTGAGTGGACCTCAGGCATTTACGAACAGACGGCAGGCATCACAAGGTGGGAATAAGTCGTATGTAGTAACAGGAACATGATGCTTATTAAAGGAGTAGTTTGACATTTTGGTAAATATGCATATTTGCTCTCTTGCTAAGACTTTGATGAACAGATCGATACAACTCTCATGTACCGTAAACGTGAAGCTACAGCCAGTCTATGCCTTCAGCCAGTTAGCTTAGCATAAAGACTAGAAACAGGCAAAACAGCTTGTCTGAACAAAAACTGGATTCTGGTTCGCCTTTGGACAGAGCCAGGTTTAGCTGTTTCCAGTCTTTGTGCATCTCCTGGCTGCAGCTTCACATTACTTATTCATATTCACACAGTAGCTTTTATCGCCTCATCTTACTCCAATGCAAGAAAGGTAATAAGCATATATCTTCTAAAATGTCAAAAGAGTCCTTAATGCTTTTGCCGAGGAGGAGTAGTAATACAGTTTGGTTTCAAGTAGATCTGCATGTAAAGTCCTGCATTATCATATCTCATTCTCTTTTCACAGTGATTTCTGTAACTTTAAAAAAAGAATAAATCCAGTCCCATCCCTCTAACCTCTGTCCCATTGTTTCGTCTTTCAGTAAAACCCAAAGCTCTGCGCCTGCAAACCCTGAAGAACACTGTGTCCAGCCCGTTCTCTTCCTCAAAACAAGACGGCTCCAGCTCGTCCTCCATCAAACCAGAGGACAGGAAACCCACTAAAATCACCAACTCTGCATTCAACACTACAACCACCACCCTGCATCCCGCCCCTCCTCCTTCCACCCCTGTTGTCCGTCCTCGCAGGGCTCATCAGGAGGTTCTGAAGCCCGTGGTGTTCGTTCTGCCACCCGTTCACTTCCCCAACTTTGACCCGCACCAGAACAGCCGAACAGGATTAAGCCCCAGCTTCAGCTACAACAGGTGGAGGACGCCGGCTCAAATTCTGCCCCTCTCCCGCTCTAATGGGGGCTTCTCAAAGGACACAATGGCGAAATCGCGACCTTTGTTTTAAGCTTAGAAAGTCCAACACGACTGTGACAGAAACATTAACGTTTGCGCCAAGTGCCTCCTTCAAAAAAGTAAAATGCATACAGTGTTCTTCAACTGCAAAATGTCCGTGAGCACCATGCCATTATTACAAAGTCATTATTAGTGTCCGTCATTCACGGATGAAAAACCTCGCCAATGTCATTTCAATGTCGCCACACGATGAATCGCTGTATCGTCGGCTTCCAGTGGCCTGAAAGATTAAAAGACATATTGAAGAAGCTGCTCCTGTTTTCTTTTGGTTATGCATTTATTGTCACAACAGATGACATTTACATGGTGAAGAGATGAGTGAAGAACAGAATGGAAATGATTTACAGCATCTCTCTTTTGTTTTGTGTGTGTTTGGATTAGACTGCATTCACAGAGTTCACGTGGAGTGCAGGTGGTGGCTCCGAGCCGTAGGAGCAGTGTAAAGGTTTCGACAGCAGTGATACGAGACGTTGTTTTGTTCCCCCCCTCTGCTGTATGTGCATATTCGTGGGTGTGTGTTTGTGAATGGGAGTAGAATGACTGGATTTACTGAGGAGGAGCTAGTTAACCTTTACTTTTTCTTTTTCCGTGCTATCCAAGCCGGGCTAACACTATTTCATACCACTGTTCATATCGCCACAAGCATGTCACATCGGCCCAAAGTCAAAAACCTGTGTCTGGAATTTCTTGCAATCACATCATATCTTGCGTGAGCATAAAGATTCCTGAGGATATTGTTAAGTTTGAACATTCTTGAGCTTTTAAACTTTTTTTTCCCTCATGTATGTAAAATCCAACAATCAGAACTGACTTAAAGCTTCAAAATACATTAAAAACCGATGAACAAGCCATTTACCAAGGAACAGCAAATAAAAAAGGATAAAATTACATTTCCTTGTTGGGGGCAGAGAGTAACCATCTATTTAGGTATTGTTTAGAAAGAGGTCTGATTTAATTCTTTTTTTTTGTGCCAGTGTAAATCCAGTTATGGTCAAGATGACTTGTGCTGAGAGCATCTGTTTCTTGTGTGTTCAACACTCTTTACTACCGAGACCCTTAATCCCCCATAAACATAAAAAAAAAATCATATTCTATCGAAGAAAACATGCAAAATCAAAAAACCCACATCGATCACAACTCTGTCACCGACAGCACATCTCGCCCTCATATCTACAAGATCAGAGCCCTGAATTCCTCTCGTCCTACATACAATCATTTACATACACGTCATTATTACAATCACTTCATTCATCCTCGGAGGAGATGTTACGCTTTTTTTCTGTTTCACGTTTGTTGCACAAAACATCGGGATGCCATTTGGTGGGCAGCTGGAGGCCCTTGGGTTTTTCTCGTTCACCTCTCAGATTCCCTCGACAGCAAGACGACACCTTTTTTCTGTCCTGGAAGGCTTCCGTAGTTTAGCATCTCCGCCATCTAGTCCAGCTGCTCTCACTGTGCTGATGAATATATTTTTTACAGAAGGGGCTCCGGGCACGAAAGAAAACTTGACTTAACCAATGAGCGGTTACACAAACCAGTCTGTAGATAGAAATGTGATCTTCTCTCTTCAGGGTAATCCTGTGTCCTGTCTGCGTGATGGTGTAATCCATCCAGCTCATGAGAAATCCACATCCAGCCGGTCGAGCCTTCAGACGGTTTCCACTTGTGCACAGTAGTGTTCAAAGGTCAAAGTTCAACCAGTGACACCAAGTGACGTCAGCAAACACACTGCAGCTTTTCTTCATGAAACACATCTGTTTTTTCTTTTTCTTTTTATAATCAGGCATTCTTGAAGATTGCTCTTCTTTCCTTCCTCTGCGGTGGTGTCTTTTAACATGTATGTACATCATTGGTTACCATTTCTGGAACTGAAAAGGTGTTGTCGTGGCGATAGTGTGAGTGGCATCCAGACATGGGCTGGGTGGTGCTGTGGTCACTGGTGGCGGTCGTTGCTAGGGGAGTTCTGACGGCTGTTTCTTGGTTTTCAGAGTGTCTATGAGAGACTGGACGCCGCGTTTCACGCTGGTGGTCACCCGCCGGGACACGGAATCTGCGGAGGGCGAGGAGGACGAACCAGCGCGTTGGGAGGGCGGCCGTGCCACCAGACACTTCTGATACCGCAGCTGAAGAAGAAGATGAGATGGTTAGTAGTGTATATGATGTGGGATTTAGTTAAATTGTAAAAACATTAGTCCAAATGTTTTTTTTTTATACATTTATAAAAAAAAAAAAGAGAAGACGTGTGCACCAACAAGAAAAGAAAAATCCAAAAATGAAATGATCGCATACGAAGTGACTTGATAAAGAGCTTGTTTTACTCTTCTCCCAGGGTTTCTGCAGATACCAGGCGGATTTACACAGACAAGTCAGTCTTTGCACATCATCCACATTTACAAAATAAAAGATATATTTTTTTATCTTACACAACAGAATATGACGCTGTTCGTGATAAAAAGGAGCAGAAAATAAAAACAGACTCGTTCTCGACTTCATTTAGAAAGCACACAGGACAGATCCTCTCTTCGTCCTTTAAATGTATCCGTCATCCAGTCTCCACAGTGCGAGCTTCCAAAACACTTTAAAGAGAATATGAACAGTCTTCAAATCTAACTTGGCAAGAAAACACAAAAAGTGTATTTTCCAAAATGTAGAACTGAAATACAAAGTCTTCTTTGAGCCTCTTATATATTTTTTCTCTCGTGTGAAATAAACAAATATGAGCTTACCACACATGCTGCCTGCACGGCCTCAGACACTAAGCCTGCATTGGGGTCGCACCAAAAAATGTGACACGCAAAGTGCTGACTCCCCGTGTCCATGATGAAGGCAAACGTATGCACGTCCCGCCCGACGCCCATGAAGGACAAGAAACGGACGCGACACTCCACCAGCACCTCCTCGTCCTCCTCCTGCACAGCCGTCAGAGAGGAGAAATCAGAGCTCTGTTAGATCGTCCTCTCCCAATGAAAGGCAAATTCACATCTTTTATTAACTGGATAGCATGGTAAGGCCTCTTGCCTTCTCTTTGATCACAGCCACAGTGGTGTCAGCGATGCTCAGTATGACAGGAGTCCAGTCGTCTTTGCATGAGGACGACAGGAGGCCCTCGATGGCCCCGTTTATGATGTCCATACCTGAGAACCAAACACAACGGTGTGAAATGTGAGACGATGTGTGATCTCTAAAGGACGTGTATGGGTTTCACTCTGGGTTTTGTTTTACCTATAGGTCGAGACACAGATGTCATACCCAGATACAGAACATGGAACTTCTGCACCAACTCAGTCTTTGGCAAAGGAAACTCTGTAGAGGGAAAACACACAGAAACGCACACAGATCAATAACTTTCTCACACGGCAACATCTAACGCAAATTTCCCAAAAGAGTCTAAACACAATAATTGGCTTAAACTAGAGAAATAAACAAACCCTGGTGAATATTTTAATACTTTATGTTGCTGTTGACATGATTAGTGCAGGAAGAAATTAGTTTTCACACAAGCATGCAGGATTTCAGAGAGCTGGGTATTTTCAGCATGAAAAACCCTTTCTTTTTTTACAAAATGCCCCGTAGGCAGAGAAGATTTTTACACACAGTAAAGGGGAACAGTTAAAAGATGTTGATGTCACCTGCATCTCAATCAGTAAACACCTTTTACCCTCAGGACCTCGCTATTAACGCACCAGACAGTCGACTATACGAGCTTGAGACGATTTCTGTCAAGGTAAAATGCAAAACACCAAAACTGCATAAATGTTTAACTATGCAATTAAAGAATGTGCATCTCGGAGGGTGCTTAAGGAAAATAGAATAAAACCTCAACCAAACCCTGATCAATTATTAACTTCTCAATCACTTATCATCATAAATTTAAAAAAATCGGCCAACGGTCAAAATAAACTGATTTATAATGACTTTATGAAAAATAACCAAATACCAACATTTTCCCTGACTGTCCAAATAGTGTTCCGACACAAAGAAGCGTTCACATGAATTCTCCCAGTTGCAAACACTTTTTTCCGATATTCCGACACCACGTGAACGCACAATAACTCCAACATTCATGTCTTTGGACTGTGGGAGGAAGCCGGAGGACCCAGGAAAGACTATTCCATTAAAAAAGTTCAAAATATCTCTGACATTCAGAACATGTTAAGACTCTTTAAAGAGTAGTAACATGAACGATGAACAGTGAGGGGGGGGTTTTCACACATGAATTCTATGTTTAAAGCAGAGCTCAGAGAAGGACAGATTTGATGAGGACAGCATTATCCTGGTGTTGGTTCTCATCCCAAATCATTTGGTGCTAATCTCCTCAAACGAGTCCCAACACAGAAGCCCTGTCGAAAATCTAATCCAGGTGAGAGAGAACTGTTCTAAATTCTGTGTAAAGTGGAAAAAAAACCTCCCACTGGATTCCAACTCTTTTTTCCCCCCAAGTTATAGCTTTACCAGATATGAGGGATGTTTCACCAATGGGTTGTTTGATCCGGGGGTTGGGATGGACGCTGTGGAGCAGCAGGCCTCGCCTCAAAGAAACACTAAGCAGGTTTTAATGAGGTCCAGTGCCTCCGTAAGTGAAGAGCCGATACGGTTCTTTTACATTCTGATGCTGGAGCTCCTCTCCTCAGCGCTCGGCAGATGCACACAAGCGCCAAAGTCACGGTGGATGAATTGCGCTGCCACTTTTTCCCCATTCTTCCGATAATTACTCGAGACTGAGAGGAGCAAGCGGAGGGGTTAAGCGAAATCGGAACCTGTGAATAGAATTAGCGCGGTGAGGATAACGCTCGGTGACCGGGGAGTGAGGAGTTGTTGGAGAGTCAGCGTTATCGTGTGTGTAATTGAACCAAAACACTGCTATCTTTTCTATTAAAAATGTTCAAGGTTGCTCCTCAGGCGATAAGGTAAATTTTGTTTTAAAACATACATAGTTTCAGATGTGGAGGAGAGCTGTTATGTGAGACAAGGAACCACGGCAGGGAAGACAGCACACGGCTGACAAATCTAATTCTCTCACAGGGGAACTACAAAAGAACACGACTCAAGTTAAAAGAGAAAGTGTGTGAGCGTGTGTGTGTGAGCGTGTGTGCACCTTGTAGGGGCACATCAGAGCTGGTTTGGGAGGAGCTGCCCGCTGCAGCCTTGGCACTTTTCCTTTCAGCCATAATCTAAACAAGGGGAGAGGAGGAAAGAAGAAGAGACAGGGAGATAAACCACAGAGGGATGAAGAATGGGACAAAGTGAAGGAGAGAAACAGATAAAGGGCAAGAGAGGTGAGAACAAAAGGAAAGAAGAGGAAAGGGATCAGAACAGAGAACAAAGAATAATCGACTTAGTAGATTTGACCTTAGACTTGTCTTTGAAATGAGCAGTAAAAAATGAAGCACACAAATAATAACATTGAAATGATAAGGCTGTGACATCCCATAATGTTTGCTTTTGTTAATAACCCACATAAAAAAATCACCAACGTCCTGTTACCTTGAATAAAATTAGGGATTTCTCTGCATT
Source organism: Hippoglossus stenolepis (assembly GCF_022539355.2). Taxonomy (NCBI): domain Eukaryota; kingdom Metazoa; phylum Chordata; class Actinopteri; order Pleuronectiformes; family Pleuronectidae; genus Hippoglossus; species Hippoglossus stenolepis. The sequence goes on along the minus strand of NC_061489.1, from coordinate 16,635,941 downwards.
TGAACATTGTTGGAAACATTCTGCATCATGTACGTCTAAAAGTCAACAAATATATAACGTAGGTGCAGTCGTTTGCAGAATTGTTACATATTATATCTCCAACTGTAGAAACAGACAGTGTCTTCCTGTCTTTTCTTTGCTGCAGCTCTCTTGCTGCAGAGCACGCACTCTTCACACTGTGTTGAATAGTCTGCACGGCCCCTGCACTGAGCCGCTGCTCTCTCTTCTACAGATACTTGATTAATTGCCGGTGTCATTAATCAGAGTCTGTGGTGATTCTGCAACTCCGCTCACAAGGGAACATGTAGGAGGACGCACGCACACGCACGCACACACACGCACACACACGGCACACACACACTCTTTCACACACACACAAGGGAAAGCCGCTCAGCGTGCTTTGCAGCTGCAAGACTCAGGTCACCAAGTTTCTCCGCTGCAGTGATAGAGAAAACTACAAGTGTGTTCAAAATAGGCCGTGTGAAGAGCCTCACACACACACACACACACACACACACACACACACACACACACACACACACACACACACACACACACACACACACACACACACACACACACACACACACACACACACACACACACACACAAACATAAACCAGTAGCCTTTTTTTAATGTGACCAAACTTTTGGAGATGGTTGAATCATACAAAGGTTCTTGATTTGAGCATAAAGAACAAAACAGCTATGAACATATGTTGAAACGTAAATTGACCTGCTTCAACTATTTCCATGGTTTTATTTTAAATCTAACCATTGATTTTACCTTTTGTAACAATTCAAAATAAAATATGCTATTACTAACGGTTTTAAAATGTTCACTAACTTTTAATAGAATGATCAAGTCAGTGACATCAGTCTTCCCTTTGTTTCCTTGCCATTTAAATCTGTCTGTCAGTGAATCTCTACTTTTCTTTACATGAGGCTCATTCAAGAGGCCTCCAGCATGTAGCTGAGTGTGGGGAGATTCAGACTGGCTGTAATCTGAACAGTCAACAGAGTGAGGAGGGGAGGGTACCACTGATTCGTGTGTGAGAGAGAGGGAGAGAGAGAGGGAGAGAGAGAGGGAGAGAATCAAGAGAGTGACTTTGCTTTATGCTGCAGCTTTGCACTGTTAAGAGTCTGTGATTCCATGTTCCTGAGAGGGTTAACACGCTCTCTCTCTTCTCTCTCTCTCTCTCTCTTTGTCGGAGTGTGCGCTAAGTTACAGTCTCAGAAAAGTAACTCTAGTTGACTGCATCAGCAGAAAAAGATTGACTTCTCCCTCCTCAATGGATTAAAGCTTGATGGCTTGTTTCAGAGGAGCTTGTCGAACGGTGACGTGATGACACCCACCTTGGAGCAGATTTCGTGGAGACTTGTGGCGATGGCTGCGGCAGGAGTATCACATCGGAACACGTGGCACTTCAGCACCCGCGTGTTCTTGTCTCTCGCCACGTAGGCAAAGTCCCTGAAGCACGGACAGAGGACAGGTGTCATCACACATGAATTTCTGATGAAATGTAAGAGACAAACATTGACCTGGATGCACATCAACAGCAGATTACAAAGATATTTGCACTGTTAAAGGGGCAGTAAACAATCTCTGTCAGCCTGTGCACTTATTTATCAAAATTTTCACGTTTCTTGACATATTTCTTAGATGCCCAACTTTGATATATCATATGTGATAAGAAAACAAAAAGATAAAACCACCTTTGAAAAAAAAATGTGTTTTGACTTTTTAGTTTGGTCCATCTCCCATCCATTAACATGGAGGAGCCATACTGCAGACAGCCACCAGGAGGAGATTGAGAATCTTTGGCTTCACTTTTCGGAAGCAAACCTATCGTCCATCTTTACACACAGTCTGTGGTGTATATGTGTAAGAGGGACAGGACAGAATGATGGTGGGTTGTTTAGGGTTAAGACAACACGGATACAAATTAATTTGAACTTTTCATAAATGTGCGTTTTTGCCATAACGATAGGCCGTTTGTTCTGTCTCATTAAACTTCTTCATTCAATATATTTTATGAGGGAGAAGTTTTATCCACCTAATTCCAGTGCACTGACTGGGAGCCACCTTTCGGAATATTCTGGTGCAACACTTATTAACGGGCCTCAAACTCCTTTTCCCAGAGTGCAACTGGCTTAGGGGCCAATATCTGGATTTGATTGCCAATTTGTATTTCTAAATTCCCTTCAGCGGTTTTCACTTGAGTTTGTTTGGTTCACGTTTGGCTTCATCAGCAGAGTCGGGATATTTCCATCTGAAATCCCTCCCAGTGTTTTCAGCCTTTTCATTTTTATTTTCATCTTCTACAGCAGTAACAGTTATATTAAAGTGAGTGTTGCATCTCGTCTCCGTTCTGTCTGTTGTCAGGAGGTGACTGATCGCAGAAATAAAAAAAAGAAGTTTGCCAGAACTCTGCTCGGAAATGAAAGAAAAAAATCCAATCCTCTCCCTGCACTTTGCATTTGCATTGTAATCTCTGCAAACATGGGAAAAAGCGGCAGAAAATCATGTTGCAAAACATTTCCTGCATAAGTAAAAAAAAAAACTAAATGAAAGCAATGAATATCATCAGGGTAAATCAACTTGCTCTGCATGCATATAGCTCTATTTGACACATAGATTACTTAGAGCCCCTTTAACAGCATGTTTCTGTCAGTAATTGCTTCACTGAAAGCGGGTGCCAAATTTGGCTACAACAGATGCGTGCCCCAGAGCCTGAGGAAACTACGTGCCTCAAGCTCCACAATGGTGCCACATGGCAGAGAAAGATGAGGAGGAGGAGGAGGATGAGGGTAAGACTGAGAGAGGAAGCTCCACCGAGATATGAAAGTGTATGCAGCGGGTGGGCGATGATGACACACAGCAACGTGTGGGTGATACCACGCACACACACACACAGACACACGCACGCACGAAAACGCAAGTTTTCCAGCCTGGACTGAAATGATTGAGTAAACAGACAACGCAGAGTGAAAGATTGGGAGGGGGACGTGCAGAGGAGCCAGCTGGACAGCGGTGTCACCAGATGCAACAGCTTCAGTGCACACACACACACACACACACACACACACACACACACACACACCTATACAGTGCATGCTTCACATTAACCACAGACACAAACAGAAATATGCCAAACACAGCCAGCATTTATCACAACAGGCTCTTTATGTTTATGAGACATCCGGTCTGTCTCCTCTGCTTAACTGTGTGCTCACACACTTTGGGTCAATACTGCTCACCGCCTGTGGCCAGGAAGGAAAGTACAATGCAATGTGTGTGCGTGTGTGTGTGTGTATGTTGTAAGATAGGTGTGTGTATGCATCCAGTGCACTTTGTTCAGGGACGTTTGAGCAGTGTGTCACCAAAGCAGCATGAGTGGCCTTGCCTCGCACACTACAAATGGGTCTTTTATGACTCGTGTTCCCTCTCTGGGGGATCAAAATGCTATAAAACCGCACGCAACTCTGAATAGGAAATAGCCCGTGGCCAGTCTGGCATCATTGATGATTTAACACTTGCAATTTAGACCTTCAATGGTTGCTGATGGACTCCTGCAAAGAGCAACAGTGACTCCGGGCGAAGCAAAGCCACTGGTTTGATGCCTGAAAGTGATTACACTGTATGGGTGGGTGAGTGGGTGGGTGGGTGGGCTCAACCCTCGAAGAGCAGTTACCTTTCTCTGGGTCCCAGGAAGCAGGGCCAGGGAAGCGAGGAGGATGAGAGCAGGGAGGTAAGGGATACAAGGAAAGAGATCAATGATGGGAAATTAAGAGACAGGGAAAAATGGAGAGATTAGACAATTGTATCATAGCAAAAAGGTGAAAAGGGAAAAGAAAACGAGATCAGAGGGTGAGATAGAAAAAAACAACAAGAGGAACATTAATACACACAGAGTCACAGAGCTCTGTCACCTCATTCCACGTCCTCCATGCTCTGTGTACTTTTCAATTCAGTGGCTTACGTTCCGCTACATTATGACACAACACACCTTTCCTGTTAGATGGGACACACGCATACGCATACACACACACACACACACACACACACACACACACACACACACACACACACACACACACACACACACACACACACACACACACACACACACACACACACACACACACACACACACACACACACACACCTTCTTGTTACCACCTCCCCCTTACTCCCTATTTCTCTACCTCTTTCTGCCTCCCAGTCTCTTTCATCCTCCTCTTTGCTCTGGCTCTTTAATCTTCCTTTTCGCTCCCCAGCTTTCTCGTTCTCTCACTCCCGAACTCACTATTTTTCCCCCCTCAACACAAGAACACACACACACACACACACACACAGAAAAGAATGCAGCATGAAGTGATTCCGAACAATTCAAATCAACAGTGCATCTCATCAGTGCCGCACTCTTCGAGGAGAGCTACAAAGGCAGGTTGAATAAAGATCAGAAGGCTAATTCAAACATGGCCTCGCTTTGATTCTCTGATTAGCCACTTAGTGTGCAGCAGTGTGTGTGTGTGTGTGTGTGTGTATGTGTGTGGTAGCTGGCAGATCATTTCAAACAGGGAATCTTTAGAGTCAGAGCATCAAAACTGCTGCTTCAACGCAGCCAGTGGTCGCCACTGCCTTGCGCGCACACACACACACACAAAGCTTAAATCAACACATGTATAAACTGACTTTAAGCTGTCACTTGCATGTATGTGTGTGTGTGTCAACACATGCAGTGTTGAAATTCATCTCTTCCTATGTTTCTCTATATTTGAATTGCATTCCTGATTTTTCTTTGCTCTGACTTCATTTACTTTCTTTTCTACTTCCCTCTGCTCCGTTTCCAATTTAAACTCAAAAACCTATTCCACAGTCAAGTCACTTTGGTAGAATTGGATTAAAGTCTCAAAAAGCTGCTCTCCTCTTTCTCAGACATTGCCCTGCATTGTTCTCCATACAATCAATTTGCATGTGGCAGACTGAAAGTGCTGCAGAAGCTTTATCATTGATGGTGACTACAACACAGGGGATTCAAACCCAGCACAGATCCTAAAGAAACAACAGTGTAGACAGAGCAGAGTATGTGGTCCTTCATATGTGGCCCAGGACAGGTTTGTGTTCACACAGAAAAAAACAATGTGGCCACACGTGTGCTAGACCACCTCCAAATGTGGTCTGAGTGATCCGATCTCAGGAGGCATGGAAGATGCATTTAGGAACTTGAACCTGAACTTGGCGCTGAGCACTTGTGATCGGATCAAGACGTCTGAACAGGGTCTAAGCTTCATCTGGAAATGCATATTTTTCTCAGTGAGTGGTTTTTGTAAACACTCACTTTTAATTTTGCTTTTTTACCAATGAAGAAGGAAACTTGGAGGGCTGGATGGCCGAGGAAGAGATGGAAAAGAAGACGGGAGTCAGAAATAAATGAAAGCAGCAAAGCAGAGAGATGAGTAGAAGCAAGTGTTTTTTCTCTCTCTCTCTCTCTCTCTCTCTCTCTCTCTCTCTCTCTCTCTCTCTCTCTCTCTCTCTCTCTCTCTCTCTCTCTCTCTCTCTCTCTCTCTCTCTCTCTCTCTCTCTTCTCTCTCCTCTCCTCCTCTCTCTCTCTGCCTCACATATTTCCACGGCTGAATAAAGGATGACTGACTCAGAACTACCAATCTCTCTTTGATCCCGCGGCTGTGAGGAAGGCTCGGCTGGAGAGGATGCGTAGAACTCGGAGATTAAATGAGGTCACCGCTGCAGATGGATGGCGAGCAGGGTTTGAGAACGCCGCACAGAACCATCATCATCTGCAGCTCTGACATCAGTCTCCCAGCATCAGTAGTACTAACAGACTAGTGCGTAGTAGTGTTAACATTAGCATACAGTACGTAGCGCTATGGGAAAATCGCAACTCTGATTTCTTGCAAAGTTGGCAAGTTCGACTCAGCAGTCGAGACTCCAGAGGAAGTGAGAACTATTTGCAGCTGGAACAGTGTTTTTAATGATAACAGCAGCTCAGCTCGGCTCTGGTGATCACACATCAACACAACTGTACCTGAAGGAAATAAAATAATCTCACCTCTGAGGTTCACAGATTTTCCGGGGGGGAGTAAAATGGAATTGACTGTGAGTGTAGTAAAATGTACACTTGATATCATATCTCTACAAATCAAATAAATGAATGGCCACTCACTGAACTAAAACACAACTGAGCGGTGAATATTACCCCAACCAGAAAAGCTGCCACTGTAACAAATACACCAAACTCTGTTAAGATTCTTGAAATTTAAAAGTTTCCACACTGATTATTGGAGATAAACGCTGTTTTTATAATGACTCCTAAATCTTTTTTTTAAACTGATCTACAGCTCAGCATTAGTCTTGAACTTTCTGGACCTGATTTTGGCAGATTCAATTCCACACTTCTCACAGGAGATCGTACCCACTCTCCAAAGTAACATAGAGCAAGAGCAGACATTCGGGGTGAGCAGTGGGAATGAAAGTGTCTCTATCGTCCATATTCCAAGTCAGTGAAACATCAAGCTAATTTTGAGGCTGCTATTTTAACGTAAAAAGTTGCATAGTTTGCAAACGAGAATAGGACATAGTAGAGCGTACGCCTCCGCCAAGGCCCAGCACTCCCCTTATGAAACGGGGCTGCTTCCTTGGGTCGTGCCCCACCCCTACACAAAAGGTCATTGAAATCCATCCTGCAAACTAAAAAGTAACAAAGATATGGAGTCAATAACATAACGACCTTGGCGGAGGTAAATCTAACTTTTGTAAAACATGATGTTAAATTGTTTATATATTGTCAAGTACTTAAGCAACACTTGCTTGTAAGTGTTTGGCTTTTTGCCAGAGTTTGCAAATGTAACTCTCGATATTTCAGACAAAAGACCACTTTCACTGATAATACTACCTTATTTAAATTCAAGAAGTTTCAAAAACCTGATAGAGAATAACGCCAACGTGCATCTTCAGGTACTAAAACGCTGTAATAAATCTAAAGTGTGCAATGAGCGGCAGAGAAAACCACCTGCACTGCAGTGCGTTCTTCTGCAGTGCAGCCTCCATCACTCAGCAGAGACTCGTGTCTTCTCCAAACCATCTGTCACACGTACATGCAAACACACACTTGACACAGACTTCAATTATCGAGCAGCTCGGAGAGGATCTGGGTAGTGTCGGCCGCTATATGCTAATGCTCGTACATATGCTAATTGCACGGCCCAACGCTGTTTTTAGAAATGTCTGAGGAGGAAGTGGCTGGAGACTCTCCCGTCAGCAGAAAGTGCGTTGAACGTATTGATCGCTGCTGGACTGGCGACTCTGGCTCCAGTCCAACATGGATCAGATCCAGTTCCATGGCAACATGTGAGAGTGGAGACTACCGCTGGATGGTGATTGAGAGGAAAGCCCTTTCATCACACTGCAAAGAGAATAACATAACAACTGACAGGTAGATTTATGTTTACCAGCTGTTTCTTCTGCTTTTTTGTGCAGCATTTGTGTGAAGACTGTGTGTTAGAAGCTTCACTTAAAACTTTGCTGCAGCATGAAATTATCCCATGAAAGCAAAAAGCTGGGATTGCTTGAGTTTAGATAACATTATCAGATGGTGGGGTCAGGGCCACGCCTCAACCACACCTCTAATCACCTGCCTTCTAATCACCAGTCAACACATCACTCTCTGTTGGACTCAGATTCTTTAACCCATCCTTTCCCTTCTCCGCAAGAGAAAAGGTGAAAAAGAAGAGAGAAGAAGAAAGGGGAAAAAGTCCTACCCTCATCCCTTCATCCTCCTTCTGACATCCTTACATCCTCCTTCCCTCATTCCTTCATCCTTCTTCCTTCTTCATCCTCTTCCTTCATCCCTTCATCCTCCGTCCTTCATTCCTTCTTCCTCCTTCCCTCATCCCTACACTCCTCGCTTCATCCTCCGTCCTTCATTCTCCTTCCCTCATCCCTACCCTCATCCCTTCATCCTTCATTTTTTCTCAACATCCAATATATCTATATATCTATTTCCATTCAAACCTATAGATCGCATACAGTTGGAGGTCCTTGCTAGTGAATATGAGGCTAGCATCAGTACTTGTTTTATAATTGTCATAAATAACATTTAGGCTCATACTAATCTGTATGAGCCTAAATGACATTCATGACAATTATACAACAAGTACTGATACGAATAGAAAAAGATAAATCCACCCTAAAACACAACATAATAGCACATAAACATTTTTTTGGAACATTTCTTCTTTTGAAAAACTCTCCATTTCCATTGGTCCTAACAATAAACGTTGCAATACACTGCGGCAAAGATACTGTTTTTTAAATTTTATTGGACCCCTGCTGATAGTTTGCAGGAAACCGTGAGTGTTGCTCCTGACTGAAGTTAATTGTAATTTATTGTAATGGAAAGTAGAATATGGTGATAAAAAAAGGTAATAAAACACACAGATAAAACCAGAAAGAAGAAACCACACTACTTTAGAGCTGCTGACAGAAATGGGCTTAGTTTTACAGCTCTGTTGACGCTATGTGAGTGTCCACCACCTGTTTATATACATCTGTGCCTCTATAACATTTGCTTAAAATGATCAGTATTTAAATTAGAACCAGACCAAAACTGATATTTTAGCCCGTGTTGTTATTGATATTTGAGAGTCAAAAAAATATAATTCGGGTATATTGTGAATATTCATTTTTCAAGGATCTGTGACGTGTTATTATCATAAATTTACATCTGAACAATGGAAAATAATATTTGGGCCATATTTCATATATATATAGGAATAAAATCTTAATATTATGTAAGTAAAGTCATACTTTAAAATCATAGTATTACTAGAAAAAATGTATTGTTATTACTGTCTCTGTCTATTCAAACTGAAGTTTTTCCCATTTTATGTGAGGAATCTTTCTAGGTTTAGGAGTGAGATACAGTAGATATTAAATAGATCATACTGTAATTCCCCTCTGGAATGAATTTAGGATTTGTGCCTTTGAGCAACAATTGAACTGACTTGACTGGCTCTCTGGTGGATAAACTACATTTAGTTTATATGTAATGGTGAGACTGTAGAGAGGCAGTATCCTGTACAGCAACAACACAGCGATATATCAACTCGATATAGATCTATCAGTCGGTGGTCATTGATCTGTATCACCAACTCGCTGGAAACACGTAAGCACAGTCCCTGTGGGGAAGGTTAGCATGAGAGAGAGGTGATCATTATAGATTGTATTTAAAGAGGGATAATGCCATCTTGCACTGTTGATGTCATTTGGAACCAGAGCCTGCGTAGTAGTGATTGTGGTGCGGAGTCCTGGTATCAAGGTCCTGCCTTTACACATGCTCGACCAATTATGACGTTTCATCCAGTTTTATAGCATCAAATAAGTACTTCAAACCAAACTTATAAATGAACTCAACATACATTAGTCACAAGAATCCCATCCACTAACATGGAGGGAAGGGATCAATGGACTATACTGCAGCCAGCCACCAGGGGGGTGATTAAGATGATTTGGCTTCACTTTTGGAAGGCTATCCTGTTGTCCATCTTTAGAAGCCACTTTCATATCTGTACATGCAGCTGTCTTAGAAATTCACCAACCTAAACAAAAACTCACTAAGTCGAATGATGACGAATGATGAAATGTAAAAATGACAGTTTATGGTTTTAGTTTAAGCAGTAGTGTTCACGAAGAAGCAGTAACACAAAGAGTAGCTGAACCCAGTCTTTATGCTAAGCTAAGCCAATCACCCCCTGGCTCCAGTTCCATGTTAACACAGAGATTTGAATGATATTGATCTTCTCGTCAAACTGCATATTTTTCCCAAAATGTTGAACTATTCATTTTAATGACGTTGAACAGAAAAATAGGCGTGCCTGAAAAAAAGGATGTTTGGGGCTAATTTGTACCGAACTAAAGGCAACAGCAGTCGAAGCTCTTCCAGCCTCAGTGACACTGAGTACTTCCAGGCTGTGTGACAACAGAACAGGGTAAACCCCTCTGCGACCTGGTGAATTAGTCATGGCCCACAGCCATTAGACCTAATGCAAAATGTCTGAGCGTAATTACCTCTCGCCATCGTAAACCTGTTTACTGCACCAAGATGAGCAGCAAAATGAGCACCCAGGGCCAGGGGCAGCAAAGGTACCAGATGACACATACTCCCTTTCTCTGTACACACAAACAAACACACACACACACACACACACACACACACACACACACACACACACACACACACACACACACACACACACACACACACACACACACACACACACACACACACACACACACACACACTCGCAGGCAGACTGGCAGAAACACACACACAATCATCAATATTGCCCGAGGCAGCAAAGAAGTAGGACAAATCAAGCTGAAAATAAAAATAAAACTGTTGTCTACAATGTATTAAGCAGCGTACGCAGCACAGAGGGCTGCCTGTGTGATCTGAGCAGACATTTGATGTTGTTTACAGCGGCAGCTCTGCCTCGGTTTGATTCATACTCAGTACTTGTGCATCATTTCTGCGAAAACGCAGCGATTTACAACACTGATGGTGAAGATGGTGTTTTGCTTAAAAGGTGGGAGTAAAACGCACTTTACCCCGGGCCTGTCTACACACAGGTTTGTGACTGAGTGTGGCACACAGGCAAATGAGAGAGGGAGGGGCAACAAGCCGAGGAGGCACACACACACAGCACCCATGTGTCAACACTCGTTGTATTTCATTACATATTAAAAAGCAGAGAGAGGTGGGTGGGAGAGATGGAAAGACAGAGTGTGTGTGTGTGTGTGTGTGAGGGGGAGAAAGAGGGATTCTGGGTGGGCGAGAGAGGGGGAAAGATGATGTCCTGCTGTTCTCTCTGCTCTTGATCATTTATACATCACACTGCTAGAGAGAGAGAGAGAGAGAGAGAGAGAGAGATTCTCTGTATGTGTCATTTGTGTGTTTTAGCACACGAGCACAGTTATTCTCTATTGAATCAAAGCTTCAGTGAGATGTCACTTCAGTCTGACGCTCCCAGAGAGAGAGAGAGAGAGAGAGAGAGAGAGAGAGAGAGAGAGAGAGTGTAGGGGAGCGCAGGAATTTGGTGTCGAGTTAGAACAAAGTTCAAGCTGTATACATGCACAGTTCAGTTTGGACCACACTGTGCATGTAACCTCATTTGGTGCATGTGCCATAAATCATTGTTTCATGCACATACAGTACAGTGAAGTACAGTCTGTCATTGGACTTACAATGCATACGCTGAAAGAACAGCAGCATCGGGACGAAGATACTTTTAGTTTCAACTCTTCATGTTTCTGCTGTGATATTTATGTTTTTTTTTAATATTTCTTCAAGAGAGAAATGTTGTTTTTCCATTTCAATTTTGTCCCAGAGTGTCCCAGTCTTTGGCTGCAGGCAGAAATCTCAGAGACAAATAGTTTCTAGGCATATATCTAAACTATAAAAGCTACCAGTGAGGCTAGATACCACTAGAGGCACGTAAGAAAACATTTTAAAGTAAAATTTAAAGCTCAAAGGATTAAACTATGATTCTGTTACCTTTTCTAAAGATTTCACTAATACCGACCGGACAGTATAAAGTTGAAATGGGAAAGACACGCAGCAAAGGGCCGGGTCGGAACCGAACCCAAACCTCTAAATGCAGAATGCCTGATTCTGTAACTTGATCAGATAGATTATCTGTTTATAGTCAGATACGTAATATCATCAATATATCCTTGTTTTTGTCTTGTGCTAACAACATGAATATCTGTGTTATTGTCCAAAAAAAACAGCGATCTGAGGGAAGAGTGGTGATTTTTTACCATTGACCTGCCCTTTACAAATGAAATGATTAAATGATTCATGGGGAAAATACCCAGCCGATGAACAGAAAATAAAAACAGTTATTAATTATAAACTCCAGCCCCTAGGACAAGCGGTATAGAAGTAGGTGGGTGGGTGGGTGGGTGGGTGGGTGGATGGATGGATGGATGGATGGATGGATGCATGGTTGGGTGGATGCATGGTTGGGTGGGTGGATGGATGGAGGTTGGTGTTATTTGCCAATCAGGGTTTTAGCTATTGTCTGGGTTTAAGATGCATTCAGCACATTTGCAATCTATCGATTTATGAGAAAAAATATTCTACTCATGAATGAGCTGAAGAGATTTAAAAAAAATCATAATCAAAAAAAGTGATAGATGAGTTCCTCTAATTACAATCTGTCAATGTACATTATTTGAATAAATGCGATATTGATCCTGAGATAACAAAGACCAGATTAATTCACCACCTAATACATTTATTCTGCTCCACACGCCGACAGACAGCTGCCCCAGAGGAAAACAATCCAAAAAACCTACATCAAACACGTTGAGTATTCAAATATATTCAACCTAAAAACTGTGTGTGGCCACTTCTGCTGTCTGGATGCTGTGGATAGACGAGCTTCAGGCAGACCCCGACTCTCCCGCTGCGTTCAGCCCTGTATGATCAGCGAACATCAGCATCGCCACGGCCGAGGACCAGAGTGGTTTTTATCGGGAGGAGATTTATCGGCTGGTTGGGGAAAGGGAGGCGATCTATAGGGGGAACGGGAGGAGTAATCCGTCAGGAGGGCAGGGATTACAGCAGGTGTGCCTAACAATGCTAATGTAAAAGAGAGATGAAATGCAAGAGAGAGGGAAGACTTTTTTTTCTTTGTACCATTGTGTGTAATTCTCTCTGTGTGTGTCTGACATATGACTCTGAGTGGAGCCACCGCTCCTGCCATGATGACCCTGCAGAGGATTGGGTTTTCTGCGAGGCTGGGTGGACATATCCTGACCTGTCAAGACGTGTGCGTGTATGTGTGCGGAGAAGTGGGAGTGATGGATTGTGGGTAGATGATGGGGGAGCTGACGTGGAGGAGCGATGACTCCGCGAGGAAAGAGATGGGGCTCAAATCGGAGCAGGGGGAGCAGCGAGAGGAGGCCATCAATCACCCTGGCGTCTATCGAGTGGATCTAGGTGTTCAGGCCCGGTCCCGGCGGGCCATCAGAGGTCCCTCGCATGTTAATTAAGGCGACAGGGGCCTCGACATCAGCAAATAAGCTGCGGTTCAAGCGGGACATCGTGACTGAAAGGGGTCGAGGAGCAGCTGCCACAACCCAAACATGCACATACAAACTCACTTCATTGACATAAATGGAGGTGATCGCTGGAGTGTGTTCAGCATTAAAATATTAATGATAGTGGAGGCTTGCGTGTTTCTTCCTCTCCTCTCCTTCCCTCTCCTCCTCTCCTTTCCTCTTCCTTCCTCTCCTCTCCTCTCTCCTCCATCCCATCCCTCCTCTCTCTCCTCTCCTCTCCTCTCCTCTCCTCTCCCCTCTCCTCTCCTCTCCTCTCCTCTTCCTTCCTCTCCTTTCCTCTGTCCTCCTCTCTTCTCCACTCCTCTCCTTTCCTCTCCTCCTCTCCCTTTCTTCTCTACATGCCACAGCTGTCCACAGAAGGTCAGCAGTGGCGAGAAATAAGTGAGAGCTGGAGGGAATAAGAAAGCAGAGCCCCAGTGCTGCCCACTAATGAATATGAATGAAGTGGGACTTGGTCCATGTTAGCAAGAGTTATGCTTGTTGCATATGTGCTGCACGTCTGCTGATGATGCCATTAGCGAAGAAAATTGTTCACTTTAACAGCAGGAAAAAACACACGCAGACATTTTAAACAGTGACCTAATCAGTGTCACACGTCAAGGACGAGAAAACAAGCAGGACCTGCCCCCCCGATATCGAAAATCTTTTCGCTTCTTTTTGTTCTTCGCTTAGTGTTTCCCTGCTCATCCCTCATCCTCCTCACTCCTCCTGCTCTGCTTGTAATGAGCGAGAGAGGGAAACTCCACATATCAGGTACACACACACACACACACACACACACACACACACACACACACACACACACACACACACACACACACACACACACACACACACACACACACACACACACACACACACACACACACACACACACACACACACACACACACACACTCCCTGCAGCACATTCAGACTCTTTAATCCTGCCTTCCTCAATCCCCACTTTGCTTACTTCATCTCTCTTTCTTTTCTTTCTCTCACCCTTTCTTATCGGAGCTCCCTGAACATCTTGCTCATGTCTCAGTGACTCTGGCTGCGAACCCCGCTGCTGAAAACCAGCACCTCTAGCCCTGATGGCTATCCAGAGAGAGAGGGAGAGACGGGAGGGAGAGAGAGGGGGGGAGGCAGAGAAAGTACACAGCTTGAAGTCAAACACTCAGCGGGAGGCTGAGAAGATTTTAAAGGGAAAGCTAATAAATGAAAGTGGGGCTCGGAGCTTGGTGTAGTGTCGACTGCACAAACTGAGCAATTAAAAGTCAGAAAAAGGAGAGAGACAGGGGTGCTGGGACGAAGAGTGATGGATGGATGGATGGAGGGATGGAGGGATGGGCAGAGCTAGAGGAGTGAATGAACAAGAGGCAGGTGTACTCACACAGGCAGGCATCCTCGCCCTGTTACCACGACTACCTCCCTGCCTCGTTAGCTCCTCCGCCACGGTGACATTGCTACAGCCCCTTCTCCATGGTACTCGAGGGGGTCCAATCTCTACCCGTCTGCCTCCACTCTTTTTCCTCTTCCTCTTCTTTTTTTCAATTCCTCTTGAGCTTCTTTCCTTCCCCTCCCCCCTTTTGCTTCTCCCTCTCCCTCTCCTCCTTCCTCTGCTGCCCCTTTCCTCTCCCTTATCGTCCTCCTCTGCTTCGCTTGTCCCGGTCCAGAGAGTCTCCGGTAAGGTCCTGCCGCGTCCTGCTCAGCGCACGCAGACAAGCACGCCTCTCTCCTCCTCTCTCACTTGCTCTCCAGCGGTCTGTTTACACCCACTCTCTCTCCCCCTGCACTCTTCCTGTTTCTCTTCACTATCTTCTCCTCTTCCTCAGTTGCTGCTATCTTTGTCTCTCCCCCTCATGTCTCACTGGAGCTGGGGAAAAAAAACCAGGGGGCGGCTTACACTCTGCTGAAGTGCAACAGCGGGACCAACAAAAGGATGGCAGTAAAAGAAGAAGAAGAAGAAGAAGAAGAAGAAGAAGAAGAAGAAGAAGAAGAAGAAGAAGAAGAAGAAGAAGAAGAAGAGGCAAAGCTGTGCAGCCAATGGAACGATAGGGAGGCAGAAAAGCAGCGCTGGAGACAAAGAGTCGAAATTGTGTGCGAGAGCACTGCAGACAAGAAAGAGGAGATGGAGAAGTGAGGGAAACGCGCCATCCCCCCCCCCCCACTCATTCACCCTCACCCAAGTACAACAGAGTGCTCCAGATTTAGACCTATGACTTCATCAATTCAAACCCACGTGCAGACACACACACACACACACACACACACACTATCTCTCTCTCAGGGAAACGTGCACGCGCAACTCATGGGCGTTCACGTAGACAGACTTGCTGAGTGCTCCAGATATAGCATCATGACTTCATCGGGGGAGCAACGCACCCCCCCAACCCCAGCCGTACCTGCTGAAAGGACGAGGGGGCTCATTCATATTGAATCAAGCTGAAGGAGAGAGAGAGAGAGCGAGAGAGCAAGAACATTCAGGACAAGGGGATGGGGAATATTCCTCAGATAGATGGCGAGAGAAAGAGGCAGCAGACGGAGAGAGAGAGACAGAGAGAGAGAGAAAGGGATGGAGAGACTAAAGGGATCTCTACTTTGCAGGATCCTCCATGTGAGCATTCATGCATGCATTAGCTCACTATTCCAAATCCTGCGCTCCCTGTTTCCTTTTCCTCGTTTTCCTTGTCTTCATTTTGCCTTTCCTCATTTACCAGCATCAGTCAAGTAGATTAACAGGCGCTTCAAAAGGAAGGCGAAAGACTCATAATCAGAAGAAACTGTCAACACAGACCAACTAAGATGACAGCAGCATCTCACCAGTCTCCCCAGAGGAGAGCTTCTCCCAAATTGTTGCCACAAAGCTGGAAGTACACTGTTGTCAGAAGTATCATTATCTTGAATAAAACCCTTTTAATGCCATCAAATTTAACTTGTTATCAAAATCCAGAGGCCAAACCATGAAACAGACCAAAAGTACACTTAAGTATGTATACACCACCATCTGGTACCCGGTTGCATTATATCAGCTCTTTTGGATGTATAGTGCACTCTAGTGGCAGGTCTGAATAATTCCAACCTCTTATCTCGAATACACACATGCACAATCCTGACGGACGGACGGACGGGGGGGGGAGGCTACTGTGAAACAATTTGCTGCATACATGAAAAGTGCATTGTGATCCCAGAGCACCACAACATCCTCTGGATCACTGGGTAATATCGCCGCACATAAAGAGTCATGAGCCTGCAACCAAACACAGGCGATAAGACAGCAGGCTGCAGATTTTAAAGTGCTGATGGGAGGAGAGGATGTCGTAAAAGAGGGAGAGGGAGAGAGGGATGGAGTGAGAGGGAAAGAAAAGGGGATAAGTGGAAGGGAGTTATCCTGGCCCGACCCTCCCCTCGTCTTTCCACTACACGCTTTATGCATTACTGCTGAGAGAGAGAGAGAGAGAGAGAGAGAGAGAGCGCTGAAAGTTTCTCAAACCTCTGAGATGGACGAGGGTGGGGGGACTCTTTCTTCCTCTCCCTCAATTTGTCTCACACACACACACACACACACACACACACACACACACACACACACACACACACACACACACACACACACACACACACACACACACACACACACACACACACACACACACACACACACACACACACACACAGTTGACGGAGGGGGAGGGAGAGAGCGTAAGAGGGTGTGAGGGAGACTATATCAGCACTGAGGAGATAAAGAGGAAGAGACAAAGAGATTGAAAAAAGACATGGGCACAGAGAGAGAGAAATAAGACTTGGCGAGCACGACCAAGTGAGATCAAGCCTTTTTGCACAGATGCTATTTTAAAATCCATTTCCACCCAGTCCTTTAAAGGCTGATTACACTCGTCACGACCAGACAACTGCAAACCTCGTCTCATTTGTGTCTTTGCATCTTGTGACACATCTCCACATCTCCTTTCCTGTGTATTTTAAGCATATGCATACATGCAAATATGCATACATGTTTCATGCATGTTAAATTTTACATCAGCACTTATGTTTTCCAGATGCGCTTTGTGCGTGTGCCTGAAGTGCTCGCTCCACGGGTTGATGAAAACCCAGAGGGGTCCTTATCAATGAAGGCTTAGCTTGTCCCCTCCATTAGCAGCCGTGCTAGCCTCAGCACACTGTCAGCTCACAACCAGAAGAGGTTACGACCACGGGCGTCTGCCAAATGACTCGAAGCCCCGCAGGACCTCTGTGTGGAGCAGAACCACCGAGCAATGAGCATAATTATTGTGCTTTGAATGCAGTTTGTGCAAATATGCATCACATAATAATGAGGCCGATTCCATTCTCTGGTGATTAGGTAAAACTCCTGATTCAGCTTCCAACAGCAAGAACGTTCCACATGTGCAGTTCACAGTGTGTTACTAAATATGTGGTGTGTCTGTATCTTTGTAGTATGGTTTTAATGCTTTTTCCTTTTTTGCATCTCATTCAAATCCAAGAAACGACATTTGAGAGTTGATAAAACAGTTGGATCTGCCCATAAATCACAAAAATGCTATCGTGAAAGAATAAAGATGTTTGTGATCTCCACCTACCTGTCGTGGTCGCGGCCGACGCCCCACACGCGGATGCTGCTGATTGGCTGAGAGTGAAGCAGGCTGTGATCGTCAGGGTCCACCAGGGTCAACATGCGGTCCTGAAGCACCAGCAGCATCCCTTTACCCTGTAGCACCACAAACAGACACTAAAGCTGGTGGGGCAGGACCACGTGAGGGACCAGAAGGTGATTCAAAACAGGAAATTAGAAAAAAAACGGCACTACTACTAGTCATGTAGTATGACGCTAATTATAATTATTTTTTTCAGATTTCTCTTTAACTTTAGTTTTTTTACGTGACATTATAAATACTTTTAACTTTTCAGGCCTCTAAAAACAACAAGCCAAAGAAAAGAAATAAAAAATGTATTAGTTTGCGTCCTGCCAGGAGAAAAATTCCATTAAATATATATATATAAGAATAAAACAAATGTTGTTCTTATGATTTTCTTTTCTACTAAAACATTAGCTACACTCCATGTTACCCACTGACCTCTCCCCAGACCCCGGCTGAGTCCCGGATGTCCCTCCTGCAGTACGACAGCTGTCTGATACAGTGGTGCACGGCCACACTGCTTCTCCCCTCGGACAGGTCCTGCTCAGCCATCTCCACCCAGCCCAGAGATCGCACTGGAAACGACTGGGAGGAAGACACAGAATCGTTTTGTTACACTAGAGAATTCAAGAAGTTGGAGTTGTGAATGATAACAGTGACTTTGGTAAAATAATTTCAAAATAGAGGCTATGATAAACTCTGACACGGTAAATAATTCAAGCAGTTGGATGATTAGACAGGTTGTGAATAAGTCTGATTATCCAAAACCACTTTGTAATAAATAACAACCTTCACAATGAACTATAAGGGAGGGAGCGTACCCCTGCCATGCTGATTGGCCTCTTTATAACCATATTGCATACACATCAGATACATATACCACCCACAGTTTTCTTCCAACTGCTCAGATTAAACTCAGGAAAAATATCGTCTCTTGTAGAGTTGAAAGGATTTTTTGTTACTTCACAGTAACTGAATGAAGATCAACCTATCAACTATTTTGATTCACTCATAGATATTAGCACTCTACTAAGTAATAGTAACTAATACTTACTCAGCAGTTACAATAAACAAAACTAACAATGACCAAATACACAAAAACAAGATCCAAACTGATGCATATTATTATATATTAATTACAATTTTAACCTCACTATACAATGCATTTTCAACTCATTACCAAACAAGATACAAATATCTGAAGCCCCACATATTTACCTACTAACACATACAAAGCACAGAAAGTTCCTCTTAGATTCTAATGCTAATTGTATTGTGAGTGACAGAAACAGGAGCATCACAAGCTCACTACCACAGCAATAATGACTGGTTTGACTGGGAAAGACAACACATGAATATGACACTCTCACTATTGTGTGTGTGTGTGTGTGTGTGTGTGTGTGTGTGTGTGTGTGTGTGTGTGTGTGTGTGTGTGTGTGTGTGTGTGTGTGTGTGTGTGTGTGTGTGTGTGTGTGTGTGTGTGTGTGTGTGTGTGTGTGTGTGTGTGTGTGTGGTCTGCCTCTAGCCAGCAGCTTTAACCACACTCTCTGCACTTTCTCTCTCTTTCTCTGCCACAACAAGGCGCTCCTCTCTGCTGGGGAAACTCTCGGGATAAACTCCTCCAGCTCTATATCCGTGTCAAACAAACACACAACTCCACCACATGCAAACACCCAATCACACACTTCACCACCTCCTTCTGTCTTCCACTGACCATAATATTCTGTTTGTGTTCCTTCCTCATTAAACTTTCACACGTGCTAAGATCGGAGCTGAATTCTCACACTTCTCCCTCGTGTTTCTTCGTTCCTCGGAGGCTTTGGAATTTCTCAAGCTTTTCTTCCACTTGAATTTTTACAGTAAAACATCTCCAAGTCTCATTTCATGTCCTGTGAGATTTAGGTTAGTTTTGCTCAGCGTAGATAAAGTTAAAAATCGGACTAAACAGGATACGTGTATGTTGTACTTTTAGTTTGGGCATCAAAAACATGGTGATTAATTAAATAATGTCATTAATTAAAGATGTCATTTACAAAACATGGTGGAACTTGTTTGTATTCAAAAGGGTCCAAAATATGATGCCATTGAAATCCCCAATTCCATAAATGAATTATGTACATGCATCATTGTCAGAGAAAATATTTCTCCTTCTTTCATTTTCAAGCTGAATCTAACAAAAGATGCATTTTTATCTTTCTATTATTCACATCTTTCCACTTTGACTTTCCCTGTGAGCTCTGGTCAAGCATTCCTATACCTTCCACATGGGGGCAGCAAAAAATAGTTTGCCTGAAAACACATTCACCACAAGTCACCTCCCACAGTCACCACTGAGTGGCACTGCAATGAATGGAGAGAAAATGAGGGAGGAGCAGATGCTAGTGAGCAGGTTCATTGTCTCAGTGCATATAAATATAAATAAATCCTGGTGACCTCCTTTCTTTAACAAATACATGATCTAACACACATTAGATGTTATACATAGCAACAAAGGGTTATTGGCAGTATAGCATGTTACTGATTCTGAGAAACATTTGAATTTATGCAGAGTTTGCAAAAACAGCTGATTACTGAAGTGGTAGTAGCTGAAACATCACAGAAAAAAGGTTATTCCTTCATCCTGCAGGATTTCCCTCACATTGTAAAATCGTGGGCCTTGTCTGTGATTGTAGCTGCTTCTAACTTATTAGCAAACTTTAAAGGTCCAGTGTGTAAGATTTAGGTGAAAGGGATCTATTGTCAGACATTTTATATTGAGTAATCATAGTGATGTTTCCACTTGTTTCATCTAAATTGTACAAATTGTTGTTTTCTTAACCCTAGAACTGGCCCCTTATATTTATATACTGCCGCCAAGTTTTTTACAGTAGCCCAGACTGGACAAACTAAACACCTTTTGAGTTTTTATGACAACTGTGGTAGCCTTAGCACAGGTTCTCTTTCATGCTTGGAAGGGAGGGTGAGGTGAGGGGTATTCAGCTGCAACATGCAACTTACCCAATTAATAATGATGACTTAGTTATTTCAGGCAGAAATATTTGTATGTATGCCCGTGTTATTTATTGTTGTATTGATCTTACCATTGCCTCTTCATTGGGGAAAGTACTGTTGAGGTCCACTGTCTCCAATTGGGCTGGAGGGCTGCAGGGTAACATCAGACATAACAAATAGTTACTGTAAAGTCAAATTTCACAACAGCTAGACATATATCACTACATGAAAAAGCATCATGGCTCAGGAAAAACTAGAATGACACTCTGCTGTAGAGTATGTGTGTATTACTTGAGTTTAAGTGAAGCATAGCGGAGGGTGGCTCCCTCGAACGCCTTCAGACTGGGATCTGGATAGACTGGATAGTCCTTCAGCTCCTGGAGTAAAACCGACAGATGTTCAGAGAGACATATTAAAAACTTCAGATCCTGATTAAACCAACGTATCTGATCTCATTTGCATTGTTATAACCACAGAGCGGACAGCTCATATGTGAGATATTCATCTATGTTGAATATTCAACTGAGACTGTACAGAGACACTGTGGGGAGCAAATTTCAATTTAATAAGTGCAGCAGTGAAAGCAGAGATAGATCAAGATCACCATCAAGCTTTTAGAGGGAAATGGAGTCTGAAATGTTACTCAGATGAAGCAACGCTAATAAGATTTTGTAGCTTTCATAGTAAAAACCTCAGCATCAAAATAAAGGACCCCATAAACAAAATCTATTTCAACCTTCACGGAGAGAGAGACTATTTCAACATGTGGATACATTTGGCTGAGTGTCGTACTTTGGCTGTGCAGGTGGCGGCGTTGAGCTTCGGTCCAGAAGAGGTGACATCATATGAGGGGGTGGAGGAGGAGGAGGAGGGGCAGGAGCCGGAGGGGGAGGGGACGGGCTCCACCGAGCTGTCAGATATCAGACTGCTGGGGCGCTGTGGGAGAGACGGAGGCATACATTTAGAGGAACAGAGAGATGCAGCATGAGAGAACCAGAGACGGAGAGAGAGAGGATGGAGGGTACTTCATTGATCACCAGCTGCCTCCAATATATTGGGCTGAGATTGTGTATTTGTAAGTCAAACCATCAACATTTGAAATTAGGGAGGTTCATTTGGCTTCACTTTTTGGGGACCTGTCATGTCGTCCATCTTTATATACAGTTCATGTTTTATCTACATAGGGAGCAGGACAGATTCCCATGGTTATAATTTTATACATAAGAGTGGAAGCAGATGTTACAGAGAGTCACTCAAGTCACTCAACTTCAAATGTTTTATAACAACATGTGTAGAGCAGCTCTGAGAGAAATTAAAGAACATGTCCACAGTGTGTTTCCTCAAAGGCTGGTGAGCTGAGATGTGCAGGAATTCTACTTTCTTACACAACCCTGAGCATTTAGTATTATAAATAATAGACTTCTGCCTGATCAAAAACATATTCTCTTAAAGTTCCTGTATTTAAAGTGACCATGTGACTTTATCTTCATTAATGTTGCATATTGCATGAGACAAAACAAGCTTCAGCTTTACTAAAAAACAAACCTGAACCTATGTAGCCTACAAAGTGTGTTAGATCTGCGGGTCTTCTCACCTCGATGGGTGGCTTGAGGGAGTCCTGTGATTCCTGTTGTGGGTCACGCTCAGTGTCAGGCTCGTCGTCAGGAGAGGTATGTTGGTTGCCAGAGGCAACGGGTCGGTGGTACTGCGTGGTGCCGGTGGGGATGTGCCAGAAATAGACCTCTGATGAGTCCGAGATCTCCCGCCAGCCTGGGGGCAGGTCACCCTCGCTCCATACATCTGCTGATGGATGACAGCGGTACACAAACACATATTGAGCCTGAGTCTTTCACACAAACACAGACATATGCATGTCATATGCACAGGCGGGTTCTGCTGAGACACATTTAACCATAACATATGCACATACAAAAGGCTCTTTACACACACACACACACACACACACACACACACACACACACACACACACACACACACACACACACACACACACACACACACACACACACACACAGGGAGAACACGGTCATTTTCAGAGATGGTCAGTCTGTCCCTACTTAGTTTCTGTTGTAATAACAACTCATCCTCTGTATTAAGATCCAATGGGCTTCAGACCCCCCTCCTCTCTCTGCTGGTTTATTTGTTCCCTGTCTGATTTCTAATATTTGGTCTCCACACACACTCTCTAACTAATGCTTTGTCGTTCATCCTTGCCAGTGTGTGAAATACGCAGTGGCAATTGGGGGGTCCCCCCTACCTAGTTCTCCAGTGTTATGCTGAAGTACCCTCCCCGCATCGTAATCTGACCCCTCCCCCAAAAAGAAATAAATAGAATATGTTCAATATTGATTATTATATTTTGATTATTTTGACGATCTCCACATCAATGCACTAAGGCTTGTGTGGTAAAAAAAAACCTCTGATTATAGCCTTTACAGTATCCTGGGGGATAAATAATCTTAAAAATATTTTTTCCAGAGACCACTCAGAATTTCACCACTAACAAATTCCAGCTCTGGTTATTTTCTCTTTCCACTTTCACTTCCTTTTCCACACCATTCTGTCTGCAGTATCCTATCCCTCTGTCCCTGCTTCTCACTCCCTGCATCATAAGGGGGCCTTAAAGGTTCCTGCAGTGTAACTGGCTTTTGGTAAATTTCCAGATCAGACAGTGTGTCTGCAGTAGAGAGGGGGAGAGGGAAAGAGGGGAATGAAAGGAGGTGTGCGATAAAGGATGATTAAAGGCTGTCGAGCAGACGAAAAGACAAACACACTCATATCCAACCTGTCTCCTTGGGAGTCTGAGGAGACGGCGTCTCCTGGGACAGGGTGGTCCAGCTGGAGTCTTCATCCCCTGATGGAGTTTCAGGAGTCAGGTCCATTCTTAAGCCCACTTTGGGGAGTCCAGTCTCATGTTCAGGATCCGGCAGAGGAGGGGGCGCTCGGCTCCTGGCAGGGGGGCTCCTCTCTGCAGCTCGGGCCTGTTTAGGGGAGGAAGGTGGGTACTGTTGCAGGAACTGGTTCTCATTGTTGGGGTGCAACTCCACCTTGATCACCCGGGGCTGGGAACTGCGGGGGGGTTTTGCAGGACTGCGTGCGACAGTCTGAACCTGACCACAGAGCTCCCCTCTGACCTGGGCTGGAGCCTGGTTCTGGAGGGGGTTGAGGTTGTCTGGGATCCACTCTGGGCTGCTGGTGGAAGAGGAGGAAGTGGAGGAAAGCGGGGCCTCCACCACCACTGGTAGCAAGGGCTGTCTTATGGTAGGTGTGGGGTCATCTTCCTCTTCCTCCTCCTCCACCACTGGCTCCACTTCTTCCCTCTCTTCCGGGCAGGTCTGCTTGCTGCTCGGCTTCTCCTCCTTCTGACTCTCCCTCTCTTTGGCAGGACTAACCTGCTCCTTCTCTGGAGACGGCTGTTGCTTCTTCTCCTCCTGCTCCTCCTTGTTTCCCCAGTTGAAGTCTAGATCCAAGCCCTTCCCATGGTACTCCAAGAAGCTCTTGGTGCGTCTACGGATCAATGACTGCTGTGAGTTCTCTTTCTCCAATTCTAGCCAATCAGAAGTTGGGTTATTAAGGAGATCATTGTGTATTTTGCCCTCTGTATTAGCCCTGCTGAGTTCCAGCTGCTGGGTCTCAGCTCGTCTCTGCATGTTGGCTCCGTTCTTGGCCAGCTTGGGGTTGGTTGCATTAAACAGCGAGGAGGAGGAAGAGGAGGAATAGAGGGCTGAGCTGGAGGAGGACTTGGTGGGGAGGCCCCTCCCCCTGGTCGCGGGTTGGTTTTTAGACGACAAGTTGTCGCTGATCCCCATGGCGCTCCGCACGCTGGTCATTGCGTACCTCTGACGGCTCTTCGGCAAAGTGGACGAACTTCCGGTCTCCATGGACTCCTTAATGACATCACGCCCATGCAACTGGTTGTACGACGAACGATTGGCCAGACCCACGTTGGAAGGAGAGGAGCCGGAGCGGGAGAGCGGAGGGGTTTGAACGGACATCATGGCCGATTGGGAACACACTGCTGTGATACAGCTGAAGGGAGAAGAGAAATCAGAAACCATTTCACCGTGTTTAACCTGATGTAGCTGCAACACATTATAGCCAGATCCTATTTTATATTAGTGTCATGGTCAAAATTATTGTTGAATTCATCCAAATTAACCAATTTATGTACAAACAAAACTGTTTAATGAAATGTCCATGGTGAACAAATGGGATGAAAATGAAACAAAAGGAAACAAAAGTTGAATAATAAAACACAGAATGCACAACAGACACACTTATTTGATGATGAATACAAATTTGTTAAAAAAAACGATTCGCTAATGAATGATGGTTTTACGGCATAAAGACCAGAGAGCTGCCAGAAGCTAAAGAGCTATTAACAAAATACATAACAACACCAACGGCTGCAAAGCATTCGCCAAAGATCTCTCTTGTTTAACAGTTGGTAAAGTTATTAAGAAGGTTCACAGTCAGGAACTCAAAGTTGTAACGCAGCCCTGTTTATAGGTAACTAAATTATTGAAATAAGGAAAAGATGATGGTAACTACAGTAAAAGATGGAGGAGGTTCCATCGTGCAGTAATTCAGTTTTTCTGCCTCTGAAACTGGAGGCACTGAAAGATTAGCGAACTCAATATGTTGCCCCGTGTCAGAACACTAGGTTGGACATGAAGGTCTTGGGTCTTGGGACAATGGCCCCAAGGTGCAGCATATGGCTGAAGAGGAAAATCTAAAGTCCTGATTTAAATCCTGGTTGTGTAAAGTAACCCCTGTTACCTAAAATGCTCCCCTGACATCACTGTAGCCTGAGCTGCCTGGAAAAATCCACTGATCCATTTCCTGACTGTCTGTTTTGCTGAGTCAGAGTGGAATCATACACTTCCTCCTTGTGGTTGAGCTTCTTTTAAGCCCACTTATCTCTGTAGCTGGCTAATGGTTGGTCACTGTGTTATTCACAGGGAGGGTTAGAATACTCCCTCAGTATATCGCATATCAGAAAATGTAATATAATACAGTGTTGTTTTGGGGGTTTTACAGCCACACATGAAGCTGATGAAACACCTTGCAGGGTCGATGCAGATTCTTTTCCAGCCTCTCACCCTCACACCATACATAAGGTGTCGGTGTTGAAGTGTTCAAATAAAAAACACTCCACCAGGGTCCTGGAGCTGGAATGCATTTGCACGATGTTGGTTGTGAGTCAGAGCCTGGATGTATTCACCCAGGACTGACGTTCACAGCTGGGGCTGAGCAGCACAGCCTGGTCTGAGGGGAGGAGAGGTGGCAGCCTGCTCCCGCTGACTGGAGCTGCACCGCGTCTCTTTTATCTCTGGGTGGATTCACTTTTGAGATGTTGAACACAAACAGAGGAAGAGAAACTAAAACAGCGGCAGAGACCCATTTCGATCGTAACACCAGGCAGGCACATGTTTGGGTTGCATTACTTCTGTTTTTGACCGATTTAATTTAGGCTACGACCCTGTGGAAAGCTGGCAGACCAGAAATGCAGGTAGAAGAACACGCCCAGGCCGCAAGCACATAATGTATAAACATTCTTTCACCCAGTCACGCAAACCTCAAACAATGCTGCAGTCATCATCAGAACCTTTTCTTAGAAATATGGAAAACACACACGCAGCAGATTTCAAAGCACGACAAGGTCTTGGGAACAGACGGTGGTGGGATTTGTGGCAAGAGCAGAATCCCTGGGCAGTGCACTTTGCCTGTGCGGGGCCCCTATCCGCCCTCCGCTCCCCAGGTGGCAGTCATGTTGTCCCTCCGTCACTGAGCCAGACAACCACAACAACCTGTTTGTGCTGAATCTGCGCTCACGCTCTCCAGGCCTGCGACTCGCAACACAAACACGGGGTCAACAGGTACAAACTATACCTGCACAGAACCGCACTGACGACCAGCACACCAGCCCTCCTCGAGCCCTCAATGGCACTATTGTCCGTTTTCAAAAAAATATTTTCCGTTTCATTGGCTTTTACCATCCTCTGCAGGGTCAAACTGATTTTTGCATTAGAATTAGTCTGATCGTGCCAAAAGATGCCTTGGCACAAAGCTAAAAATCCTCAAAAACAGACACAAGCCTCACAACAACAAACTGTGCCTGGAGCCACTGAATCTGAAAATCACAGCACGTTTCATGACTCAGAGGATGAATAACACGTCCTGGTACAACCCCCCCCAAAAAAACTGTGATAAACAAACAGCACTTCATCTCATCTCCCCATCGTCTCCTTCTTCTATTTACCTCGGTGTACACGGCGGCCTTTCCTTTCTTTTCCCCCCCAACCAGGTCTCAGCATGGTTAAGGTGGGGGGGCGAAGAGAGGATGCGAGGGAGAGAGGGGAGGAGGAAGGATGGTCATTCGATGGGCGAAAGCGAGGAGAATGACACAGCAGTTTGCAGGACAGTCGCTCCAGGATTAAACGGTTGTCCTGAATACTACAATAAATCTGTTGTGCTCCGATACAGCAGAGGTCATTCATGAGATGCAGATTTCAGCAGCATGGCCACAGGACGACAGCGACACAATGAAACAGTTAGTGTTAGGATTTCTGTTGCCAGTTTTGCTATAGAAAACTACAGATGTATACTTGCATGGTGATACAGGATGAGACTTACAGTTCTCTCGCTATTTCCTGAAGCAAAGGTGTCAAAACACGATCCATGTCTCACCTTGTTTACAGGGTTCACAGATGGGGCCGTTTTCAGCTGAAGGTCGCCTGAAAAGGAAACAAGAGACTCTTGTCACTTCACAGCTTCCACTGAGGCATCATCACAACCACGTCCAGGTCTTGACAGAGTGAGATCTGAGGCCTGTCCGGAGGAAACCACCCTTCACATCCACACACCCCTCCGACCCGCTGCTTCACCGGAATGAAATGCAACAGATGAAAGCTCGGGCAGAGCAGGAGGATGAACTTGAAAGAAGTGGATGATGTCATGGGTGGAGTAGCCCCCTCGCCTCCTGCTGCCTCCTGACGGAGCTGAACTCCCTCAGCGGAGCATCTGGCTGTGAGATCATCTTTTTTTTACATCTCTACCGTGACGCCCAGTTGCCTCCTCCACAGACAGCGGCAGCATCCAGACACCTCTCCGGCTCCATCAGCACCGCGGCACTGGGAGGGGAGCTCCATCTATTTACATCCACTCACCGCTTCGCTCAGCCTCCGGGCGTCTGCGCCTCCGCGACGGCAAACACACCCGCACGCACACGCACGCTAGTGGAGCAGGAGCGACGTCGACAGCCGCTTTTCAAGAGGCGGTGCGCCCGTAGCTGCAGCCGGGCCAACCCGCATCGGTTCACATCACAGCACGACGCCCCGGCTCGGTGCTCGCTGTGCGGCCAAGCTGCGCGTCCTCTCTGCGCCACAGGATCCCGGAGCTCCTCACCGCCGAGCCCCGCTCAGCCAATCACAGGCGCGGACGCAGCACGCTCGGCGCACGAAGAAGACGCAACCATAATAAATCTGCCGGTGTTGTTTTTTTCCAACTCAGGTAATGAAGTCACACATCATCGGGGTCTTACGTCATGCAGGGGGGTCTGCAGAAGCATGAATGGTTTGCAGTGATACACGTGTGTGTTAAATGCATATGACTTTGTATTTGTTATGTTGATGTGTAATCATTTGTGGAATTGTTTTAATTGGTAACACGTTTATAGTCTTCTACTAATTAGAATGATTGCTGTTGTGAATAAAGAGAGATACTGCTCATCAATGAATTTTAATATTCATTACAAAGTAAACAGTCATTTTAGTTTTGTTTTTTTTTAACTCAACATGTGCGTTTAACAGTAGAACATCTTCCTCACAGTGCATTTGGTTTACAGGTTGGACACATTTATTTTTCCATCCTCTTCAGGTCCTCCTCCGTGGCTTTGACAGCACTGACCCACAAACTATCACTGAAGGTTCAAATATGACATTAATGTAAAGCACTAGAATCCAGCTGAAGGCACCGAGAAAGCTTTTGACCCACTGCAGGTTAGATTACAGGGAAGCTTATTCATTATCATTGGACACATACAGTGCCTTGCATAAGTATTCACCCCCTTTGGACTTTTCTACATTTTGTCATGGTATAACCACAGATTAAAATTTATTTCATCGTGAGTTTATGTAATGGACCAACACAAAATAGTGCATCATTTGGAAGTGGGGGGAAATATTACATGGATTTCACAATTATTTACAAATAAAAATCTGAAAAGTGTTGAGTGCATATGTATTCACCCCCTTTACTGTGAAACCCCTAACAAAGATCTGGTGCGACCAATTGCATTCACAAGTCACATTTGCAAGTCACATAATTAGTAAATAGGGTCCACCTGTCTGCAATTTAATCTCAGTATAAATACACCTGTTCTGTGACGGACTCAGAGTTTGTTGGAGATCATTACTGAACAAACAGCATCATGAAGACCAAGGAGCTCACCAAACAGGTCAGGGATAAAGTTGTGGAGAAATATGAAGCAGGGTTAGGTTATAAAAAAATATCCAGAGCTTTGAACATCTCTCTGAGCACCATAAAATCCATCATAAGAAAATGGAAAGAATATGGCACAACCGCAAACCTACCAAGAGGAGGCCGTCCACCCAAACTGAAGAGTCGGACAAGGAGAAAATTAATCAGAGAAGCAACCAGGAGGCCCATGGTTACTCTGGAGGAGTTGCAGAGATCCACAGCTGAGGTGGGAGAATCTGTCCACAGGACAACTATTAGTCGTCTACTCCACAAATCTGGCCTTTATGGAAGAGTGGCAAGAAGAAAGCCATTGTTGAAAGGGATCCATAAAAAATCCCGTTTGGAGTTTGCCAGAAGCCATGTGGGAGACACAGCAAACATGTGGAAGAAGGTGTTTGGTCAGATGAGACCAAAATTGAACTTTTTGGCCTCAATGCAAAACGCTATGTGTGGCGGAAACCCAACACTGCCCATCACCCTGAGCACACCATCCCAACAGTGAAACATGGTGGTGGTAGCATCATGCTGTGGGGATGCTTCTCTTCAGCAGGTACAGGGAAACTGGTCAGAATAGAGGGAAAGATGGATGGAGCCAAATACAGGGAAATCCTTGAAGAAAATCTGATGCAGTCTGCAAAAGACTTGAGACTGGGGCAGAGGTTCATCTTCCAGCAGGACAATGACCATAAACATACAGCCAGAGCTACAAAGGAATGGTTTGGATTAAAGAATGTTAATGTCTTAAAATGGCCCAGTCAAAGCCCAGACCTCAATCCAATAGAGAATCTATGGCAAGACTTGAAGATTGCGGTTCACAGACGGTCTCCATCCAATCTGACTGAGCTTCATCTTTTTTGCCAAGAAGAATGGACAAACCTTTCCATCTCTAGATGTGCAAAGCTGGTAGAGACATACCCCAAAAGACTTGCAGCTGTAATTGCAGCGAAAGGGGGTTCTACCAAGTATTGACACAGGGGGGTGAATACTTATGCACCCAACAGATGTCAACTTTTTTGTTCTCATTATTGTTTGTGTCACAATAAAATTTATTTTGCACCTCCAAAGTACTATGCATGTTTTGTTGATCAAACGGGAAAAAGTTTATTTAAGTCTATTTGAATTCTAGTTAGTAACAGTACATAATGGGAAAAAGTCCAAGGGGGGTGAATACTTATGCAAGGCACTGTATGTTGTCACACGTATCCATACATAACCCACAATACATTAACATGTCAACACTTGCATACTTAAAAAAGGTATAAAATCTTTTCACTCAAATCCAGACTTCACATTATTTACAAATCTAAACACCTTGACCTTTCCCCTCTGTGAAGTAACAGTACATTCCTCAGTTTGGCCTGCGCTGGCTCAGGGGCAACTATCCAATCCCCACAGTCCACTGGCAGATTCCTCCCTCTGTGCTTTGGGGATGGAAGTGAAGAGGTGTGGACGAAAGTAGCGGCGGGACACACAGGCTCCCGGTGCTCCAGGAGTGAGGCAGGAGGGGAAGGGTGGCGTGGTGACTGGTGGCGGGGGGGCCACGAGCGGCCAGAGCGGCCAACGGCTGCTGGAGCAGACGATCGGCCACAGAGAAGACGGGAGCTGAACGGATGGAGCGTAACACTGCATCTTCAGCTGAAGAGGAGAGGGACACAAGGGAAATCTATTGCTCAGTCTCAGAGATATTATCACTGCTGTCTGGGCTCATTAGAAGCTTCAGTGTCAGTGACTAATGCAAATGCTTTTCTTTCTAACAGAGAATGTGTGCTTACATTTTATGTATCTGTCTTTAGGAGGCGTCAGTAAGGCCTCAGCCTGCTTGTTGCCTGCCTGAGCGGCTCGTTTGTAGAATTCAATCGCTGCCCCCAGGTTCTGCTGCACCCCGAAGCCGCTCTCGTGACACTGACCCAGGAACAGCAGGGCGGTGTCATCCTGAGCACAAAACAACACATAGGACTTAAGCTATTTGATCTTCGAGAATGAGGATGACTGATATATTACATAGGGAGGTTCTTTGTCTCAGAGATAAAGCCATTGATAAAACCCGAGAAGGATCTAGAAGTGAACTCACCCCGTTCTCTGCTGCCATCTGCAGGTATTGGACAGACTTGCTCTCGTCTCTCACTGGCTCCTGACTGTAGACTGATGCGAGGCAGAGCTGAGCCTGAAGAGGGACGGAAATAGAAAAAGGAGGGAGGTGGTTTTCAATAAAAGGTGAATTAACATTTTCTTAACTCTGGATTCCTTATTTACACTAACAGCAACCCAGGATGGATAATGGCAATAAATAACTTACTTTATTATTTTAAAGACTGCATAAGAACTTTCCTTTCATGACTTCTACCTTAGTGAGTCCAGCTCCAGCAGCTTGTTCCAGCAGGTCAATGGCTGTGTTCAACTCCTCTGAACCCTGATGCCCCCTGCTGGTCAGGAGCAGCTTTGCATAGCGGTACTGAGCCTGTGTGTGACCGCCGGCTGCTGCCTGCCTGTAGTAATACAGAGCCTGGAAAAAAGAAAACATTGTCTCAAGATTTATGAAGAGAAAAGAAGAGTAGGATTAAGCACTAAAGAAAATAAAGTGTGCTGTCTGGATCCTCACCTTCTCTTTGTCCTTGCTGACTCCTCTTCCTTTCTCATAGCACACACCGACGTTAAACTGGGCTTTGTTGTAACCCTGCTCAGCTGCAGCTAGAAAGCAGCTAAACGCTTGGTCGTAGTTCCCACTTTTGGCACTTTCCAGACCTGATACAAACGCAGAGATGAACATATTAGCTTAGGCAAGAAAATCATTTGAAAAAAGAATGTAATGAAATAAACAGCACAGTAACAACAGAGTTAATGGGACATGTGGTTGGTTTTAAATAGTTTATCTTGAGTAGGATTCAATGTGTAAAAATTATTTGGTGTTTGACTGTCAGTAATTACCTATGATGTTGAGGGTGACGGAGACGCTGCTGTCTCCAACATGTCTGAGGTTCTGTGTTGCTCCTGCCAGCCTCTCCTCGTCAGACAGCACGTCCTGCAAACAGAAGGAGATAAAATCAACAATAAAGATTAAATGACAAGCCGGTCAATCCTTTGCAAGAAAAAACAAAATGCTGTTGATTTATTTGAAATATCCCCTGGACAAGGTAAAGGAAGCGGACTCTCACCTTCTCATTAGCATCTTTAGCCTCTGTGTTGTCTTGACTGGCATCATTCTGCAGAAGATGGGATGCTGACAGATGTGATTCCTCTAAATCTGGAAAGAAAATCACATTATATATAATATGATAACAAGAAAAATACTACTTTTTAATAATCTTTCAACTATGACAAGCAAAGACAACAGAACAAACCAGGTATGGGTGAATCGTGGTTGAGGACTGCCCTCTGGTGGTCAGAGATGGAGCTGTGATCAGTCAGATTGTCACTGCTGCTGTGAAGTCTAGCGTCACCTGAACTGCTGCTGCTGCTGCTGCTGCTGCTGCTCTGAGCTGCAGCCTGATCTTGGCTCTGTCTCTCTGGCAACACCTCCAGGCACAACAAACTGTTGCTCCCCCTGGGCAGGACATCACTCCGGGATACTGTACAACCCAGAGACAAGCAACAAAACAGAGTCAGGATTCAAATTCAAAAGAAAAATAATAGTGATAGATGGGCAAATGCCTCATATGTTCATTTATTCAGTGGGTAAATCCATCAGAGAGGTTACACATTTGTAAAAAGGAAACCATCAGCACTCACAGATCTCCAAAAGGATGCGGTAGCCAAACTTATTCAGCGAGGAGGGGGCTGTCAGGGCTCCAGGCGCTGGACTGGGTTCTGTGCCTGAAGAGAACTTAGAGTGGATCCTCCTGCAGATCTGCACAAACAGAGCCGCTGCTGCACCCTGCACAGAAACATCAGTTTCAACGTCTAGTCGTGGCAATAAGGATGTGCATTGGTGCTCCAGTGTACGAACAGGTAATCCTCAGTTTATAGTGTTAACATGGACACAAAAAAACAAAAAACAAAAAAACAAAAAAAACCTAACCCCTAGCTTTTCTATTTATCTATGAGTGTTGACAGTTTTTCTATTTATATCAATTTAATAAAAATAGCTTTCAAATTGTGACTCTACGCAAGTCCATCATGCAATATGTGTTTGATCAGTCTGGACTGTTAAAAGAGAGTAGCTCCCAATATGTTTCTAACAATAACAATTGTGATAAACCGATGCCATCCAAAATATAATACTGGACATTAGTGTTGGGCGACTGGACAAATATCGTGTATCTGCGATCGCCCCAACTATTGCTGTTGCACAGTTATACGTTATTTTTTAAATCTAGGTCCGCCTCCTTGAGAATTTAACTTGGTGAATAAATAACCAGTTAAGTTCAATTCAAACCCTGGATGAGCCTCCGTCCCCAAAGTTGCAGGATATATCAATTTGAGCCAGAATGATGCTATAAATAACCTTACTGAGGCATTCATGCTAGTAGGATTAGCAACGTGACCTCTGCTCAGGCTCATATTGAGTCATCACAGGCCATGTGATCTAGGCTGTGGACGAACAAGAAGAAGAGACTTGAAAACTTGCATTTAACCATTCAACCGAGCAACGTGTAAGCACACTCAGCACAGGCAGGTGGACGGTAACCAGCATCAAGAGGGCTGCTGGCGCAAGCACAGATGTCATTAGCCACAGTCGGCAAACCAACATGACTTTGTTTATTCCAGTTTTTCGGATTAATTACCTCGACTGTGTAATGAGCTGAAAATATTTTCACATTTCTGAAAATAACAAAGATGTCTAACGTAGTATTTTGTTCTCTTGCTTTGCACAGTCCCAGCCACAACCAGAGCAGTGACTAATTGACAATGAAGCCGTCTTTAGTGGTTCCTGTCTGATTGATTGGTACTGAAAAGCAACAAGACTAAAATCTGTGTGTGTGGTTGTGCAGACAAATCATTTAATAGCAGATCTTATCACCATCTGTTTGTTTATCTGGAAGCTTCAAGTGGAGGCGTCCTTCATCTGACCCCATCAGGCTCTTTTTCAAATATCTGTGTCTGACAGATGTTCAGTCTGTTTTTACATCTTAGTGCTTATTAAAGATCACACACGTTCACATATATCAGCCACCCACCCCCTGCTGAACAGATGGGTAATTATGTTGGTTGTGTATTTAGATTTCAAGATGTAACTACAACAGACGTACCCATCCCACAGCATCCAGCACAGTGTAATGTGGAAGCTCAGTGTAGCCAAACTGGAAGGTCCTCTGTTTCTTCCTCCTCTCTCCATCCTGCTCGTTCTGAGAGCTGAGAGAAAAAACAGCTTAAATTACATCTAACAATGTCATTTCTGTTCCCATCTCCAGTCTCTTATCTAAAAGCATCAAAGAAATACTGTTTTAAGGCAGATGTCTTTGTTTCCGTTCTTTCGACGAACCCTGTTCATACACACTGCAGATGCTGCTGGATGATGCAACCAGCTGAAAATGTTGCCGAGAGTGTATAACAAGGAGAGCAAGGGTTCAAAGAAGGGGTAAAGGAACGAGAAATCATGAGGACAGAGTAGGAGGTTTGACCTTAATTCTAAGGGCCTCTTTTCATCAGCTGATTATATGGCTGGTGGTTTGACAGCAGAGAAGGCAAGAGATCAAAGTGACGCTCAAAAACCTTTGTTTTCAGACATGGGCATTATCTGCACAGCAAAAACTAAAAGGAAAAAGATGAAATCACCTGCTGTCAGAGGAGTGTCGAGAGGTGGAGAGGACAGTGGAGTTGTTGAAGACCTCATCCTCCACGTGGTGGTTCTGCGGCAGTCGCAGGGAGGTGCTGCCATGGCATCGATGCAGCACTGAACAGAGAAGCGGTGGGATGATAAACACAAAAGAGATTAGAATTTAATGAGGGAGGGAGACATTTGACGGCTTTTGCAGAGGTGGTAAGAACATAGGTAATGTGATTTGACTGTGGAACAACACACTGGAATGCATTAAAATAAATGTCATTGTCACTATAACAAAGACTGTCTGGGTAGCTATTGTAAAGACAAAGGTAGTTTTACAGAGAGATACTAATTTCATATACAGTGGGGTCCAAAAGTGACCACTTTTCCATAAGTTAATTAAGTTTCCATCTAAATTGATAAGTAAATCCAAGCCAATAAGTAATAAAAGACATCCATCCAGACAGGTGTATAAGAATTGGTCGATGATAAATTAAGAAATGAAGTTCAGACAGATTGATTTGAAATCCCAAATACTACCTATACAATGTCTTGCAAGTCCTGATATTAATATTCTTATTATTAAAACAGATACCAACAAAAAGTAATCTATCACGTTGAACAATCTTCTTTGGGCTGTGCAGGAATGACCTCTTCAGAGAATCCACATAATGAACCTAGTAATGAACAATAAAAGCTGTCTGGTGTTTAAGCATGCCTGTAAATAAAGAGTTGTCTAAAAGATATGCTGCATGTTTGGCAATTATTTGGTTGTAACTATAATGTATTCAATAATAGTCATTCATAAATCATGACACATTGCTTTCTGTAAGATGTTGGTAAAAACTACTTTTAACAATTTCCAGTATTAATATCTGTATTGACATTGGAGATCCAGACCCAGGTATTACTTGCTATTGGATTAAAAATACATTTTATGTAATGGCCTATTATCTGACAAATAATGGTGCTGAGACTGGGCGATAAGGCCAAACATTACATTAAGGTAAAATGTTCAGTCTTTATTGATAATTATCATGATAAATGAATAATAAAATAATAAAACAATAATACCGTCAAATTATATATTGAACCTTTGTTTTATTGCTTGTGATGGAAATTTGATTGTATACATTTTCGATACGATAATTTGAATAAGAACAATAACTTTATTTGTATAGCACTTTTCAAAACAAGTGTCAAAGGGCTTTACAACAATCGATAATAAATTCACAAACAATCCGAGTAAAAATTTAAATAAGATAATAAAGTCATATCACAATAAAATAATCTTACTCACTATATCACAAGTTAGTGTTTATAATCCCTAATGATATATATATAGATATCTATATATATAGATATATATATATATCTATATATAGATATCTATCTATATATAGATATCTATCTATATATAGATATGTGTGTAATAATAACGTCTTTATATCGAATTTAAAAGTTTTCACCAGCTCTATTTTAGTCGAGGAAAGCAAATTCAATGGTTTTAAAGTCATGTGAATAGTGGCAGGTGTGTGCAGTTATGTGTGTGTGCGTGTGTGTGTAAGCGTGTGTAAGTGTGTGTGTGTGTGTGTGGACTCCATTCACTACCAAACAACTACCACCAGAAACAACATGGCAGCCTGTACAACACTCTTCTCTCACCTCTGCCAACCAAACTCTGGACTCTCCACATGCTTCTTCTTCCTCAGCGGGTGTAACTAGCGACTTATGTCCGAGGACGAGGAGGCATGTTCGGGGTCGTCTGACGGGTCGTCCCGCCGCAGCGGCCGGTTCCGGTGCTGCGGTCACTTCACAAACATGAAACCAGTCACGAGTTTGTGTCCGAACAGAACCGGAAGTGATGCAAACGAGAATGTTTGAAAAAGGTGGTGTGCAAACTCAGAGCGCCACTGTGCGGCATGTGGGGGGATTACAACTCAATAACTGCTCAGTGTGGGTAGAGGTTAAATTTCAGTGGAAAAATAGGATGTTGGATTAAGAAAAGAAAATACTATGTTTTATGTTTTTATATTTTATGAAGAGTGTAGAGATAATACTTTTTGTGTATAAAAGTGTAGCTTCTGTTATGTTTAGGTTTGGTTGGTTTATATTTACCTCTGACCTCAGAAAAACGCCTAACAAGGACATTCTCCTTATTTGTACTACGGGACTGTCAGACTTTAAATATCATCAACAATGTTAAGAGACAGCAAATTTGATGTTATGTTACATTACAAAAAAATAACCCAAAACCCAGTAAATGTAACAGTATTAACTCACTGATGGAGCTCCACACCACACTACCCTATTTCATTGGAGATAGACTACTGCATAAATATGAAA
Source organism: Hippoglossus stenolepis (assembly GCF_022539355.2). Classification (NCBI taxonomy): domain Eukaryota; kingdom Metazoa; phylum Chordata; class Actinopteri; order Pleuronectiformes; family Pleuronectidae; genus Hippoglossus; species Hippoglossus stenolepis. Next base: position 16,598,614 of record NC_061489.1, on the reverse strand, counting down.
CTGTATTTTGAAAATGACATTTCATATCCAGGACACACTTTGCAATTTGGTATCTCCATTTTGCAGAAATGCTAAGAAATGAATACCTGAAGGAATACGTTTCCGAATTTCTGAAATACGTCCATCATTTCAAAAATCAATAATTTGTGGAGGTTCAGCTTACCTGAGGAATCATGTGTTTTATTTTTCAAATAAAGATTCTGCATAGTCATGAATTAAATATTGGGACCACCAGTATTTATGATGCTGTCTAATAAAAAATTTACCACATATCTGCCATTAATTCTTTGACTTCTTACATCTGTAGCATTTCACTCATCCAGAGTTTCTCTGAGGACACGTGAATATTTGTGAAGGTGTTTTCAGCTCTGGTCTGACTGTAAATGTGTAATGTGCAGAGAGGTAGTGGAGAGAATTAGTAGACTGTGTTTTATCCAAGAGGGATGACTCTGTTAAATGATTTCTCACTGTATTCGTGAACTCTATGTATTTATCAGTCCACATGAATAAAGGATTCAATCACAGGTTCAGGGGTTGATTCAGTAAACCGTCCAGAAATCATCAGTCACTCAGCAGGACAGCTTGGCTTTTCTCTGCGGGGCCGGTGGGTCAAACAGTGACGCACGCCCTGGCACTTTTACTGGAAACATGCACTCTTCTAGTCAGACGGGTCCAAAACAACGGGTAGAAGGGAGGAGCTCTGCAGTCGTGAAGTTAGATTTAACTTGGAATAACTCACTTCTTGACCAGTTTCCATGGTGACACAGTCATCATGACTCTGGTGACTCTCGTTTAGCATCCTCCCCGAGCAAATAAGTCTAGCCTGCAGTAATTTGTAATGCTAGCGAGATCTTTGCAGGGCAAAATAATGTTTGCCAACTCGCCCGGGGCCAAATTTGTCTGTGCAATATGGAAAACACAGAGTTGAGCTAGATACTGGGTCCCACTGGACCTGACTAATTGAGCAGTTTGTTTTTTACCCATGTTTCAGTTTGTACTCAAGGTTTTATGTTTGAGAAATTTAAAGCAAAGACGGGACTTTTTTGCTTCTTTTAAACCTCTTCTCCTATGTCACTAAAGTTTATGACTCTCAGGCTGCCTGTGTGATTGCAGACTGTAGGTTTCAAGGCAGTAGCCTACAGGTGCCAACACTCATTTATTTATTTTCTTAATTTCAGTGTAATCCAAAAAAACATTTTACAAAACAAAACAATAAACACATTCTGTTTTACTTTTACTCATTCCATGAACCAAAAAAGGGCACGAAGAAGAAAATCATCATCAATACACCATGTTGTATGTATAAGTACTTCACTTAAGTGCATAAGTTCTTTATTTAAGTATGTAAGTACTTTACTTAAGTGTATAGGTGCTTCTTGCACATTAATATATTAGTAATATGTCTAATAATGTAATTAATGATTGAGTCATAAGGTCATTTTTCAGAGGAGTGAGTCCTTTCCCTATGATTTTAAAGGAAACACTTTTACTTTTGGTTTACATTGTCGTATTGACACCTAAGTAAAGTTTGGACTTTTTGGAGTTTTTCTTCTTTTTGTAAATCTCGTGCGTTGTTGCAGGCTGCCCTTCCAAACAAACACTGCACACTCACCGCTGTGATACAATCCTCTTCACCCCGACCTCTGGAATCCCAAACCCACGTAGGTCTCATTCAGAGGAAGGGGAGGGAGGGCAGCCATGGAAGGACATGCAGTGGAACCCAACTGGATGACCCCTTTATTTTGTTAGCTGTGTGGGCCGGTGTGAGGATGGGTTGCAGGATGTGTGTGTGTGTGAAGGGTGAGATGTGAATCTTGTCTTCTCATAGGTTTTGGCTCTATCCACATAGTCTGTGGATATTGAACTGGGGATATCAGAGGATTTGCTCGGAGCAGAGTGAGCCTGAGTTGAAGTTGTAGATTTTGTTTGTCCGCCTGGGGCCTTTCAGACAGTGAAGACATGGCCGGTGTGGAAGTAAAGAAGTGGCTTTCCTTCTCTGCAATGCAAGGCCACGGCAGCAAATCCTTCAAGCTTCAAATAGCTTGGAGGGAGAGAGAGAGAGAAAGACTTAGATTTGAGTACTAAATTAAGTGAAGGGGGCGGGGGATTTAAAGAAAAGGCACTGGGGGGTGGGGGGTGGGGGGTGTTTCTTGCCCCTCGCTCCCCCTGTTTTCTCTCCCCTGCCGGTCTCCTTGGTCACACATGCACACATACCACTCGCACACACACCAACATTGACGAGGGCTCAGTCCTGCTATGGCCACCACCACCACGGAGGAGAGCTCTCCGGTCCCGGCCTCCGTAGCACCCCAGCAGCCTGACTTGGAAACTAGCGTAGAACCCGGCTCAGCGGTGAAGCCTGAGCCCAGCGAGGCCCAAAGTGACAGAGAGGGAAGAGAGGATGAGGAGGATGCTGGAGGAAGAAGCTCTGTGCCGGGGCAGGAGAATGCAAGAGGGCAGAGTCTGGACCCGGACTGGCTGGAGGAGAGGTTCAGGATTGACAGGAAGAAGCTGGAGAACATGTTGTACGGTGAGGTGAAATGTTGAATGTTGGTAAAAATCCTACAACTGAGGGGTTGTCACACGTAATCGTTTTCATCCTCACAGTTGCTTTTTGTGAAACTTTCTCTGTTTCTGACGCCTCTGAAGGCCTCCCTGCGTGCTCCTCCCCGCCGCTCCTTGTTATCTACCTGACCTTGTGTGTCTGTCAGCGCCTCCAGCTGGCTGCTCCCTTGTTGTCACCATCATTCTACCTGTCATTCCCTAAACTCCTGTTGCTGTATCACCGTGATTTACGACCTGTAATTGTTTATGCATTCAGGAGTCTTTTTCCCCCTATTATCATTCCTGTCTGGGAAGCAGGGGTAACTGCCTCTGTTAGTTATCACCGCTCGGCAGGTTTATGACAAATGCCTCCCCTGTGTTAGTGGGGGAAAATATTTCTGACAGTGCGCCACTGCTGCAGATAAGGGCTGATGTTTGTCTGTTTGTCCTTGCACGGCCTCTCGATGGGAAGGCGCTCGAGCAGGTGGAGCTGTGATAACTGGGTGGCTGTTTTAACGTGTGTGTGTGCAGCTGGGGCCGTGCTTTTATGGGCGTTTGCGTGATTATTGCACAGCTCATCCTTTCAGGTGTAAATCTGTCACACTGCACTCGAGATGTCAGTCTGATGGGCTGCGGAGCTGCTTTTTGTTGTTGCAGATTTCTTCTCGATATTGGAGTCGTTCTTTAATCTGTTTGGGCGAGTGGGAGGTCTTTGCGTCACCAAATGCCATCAATGTCTCTGGCTAATTTGTGGTAGCCCCCACCACCACCCGCCAACGTCTCTATCCACCCCACACTGTTCTCTTACCATTCCTCAGCTCCGGCCAGCGTAACCCAGAGCGATGATGAGGGGTGAGGGCGTTCCTTGGGCTGCCCCCCCCTCGCCGTACCCTGTAAATGTCACCCTGGAACGATGGCCTTTTGTTCCAGTCGCTTGGCCGAGTAAACATTTAAATGTTGACTTTGCACACATGTTTGATTTTGAACATTATTGTGCAGTAAACAGAAGAATGCGGCGCAGGAACTTTAAAATACCGATATACCTTCTTCATGGTTTCTCTCCTTGTGTCTTTCAGCTCCAAAGCACGGAGATGCTGAGACAGGCGAGGAGTTTTTTGAGAGAGTAAGTAAATCTCCACATGCACTTTATTCATGAACCAGAGGACGAAATAGCATAGAGAGAAAATTCATCTTTGTTCCCCAGTAATCGTCCGAGCATGAAACCTCCCACCTAAATGCAGCCTGGAGATCAACGAGAGCATCCCTGCCAACATTTTTAACATTTGTTTCATACCCTGCATCCAGTGATGACTGGTTTTATGGAGGTGGTAATTGCAGTCTTTGAAATGCAAATGAGGCTTTGTATTCTTAGAGCGACGAGATCTGCTGCGTGTCTGCATGAGTCGGCTCAGATTGAACGTGCTGTGATTTGTGTGTGTGTGTGTGTGTGTGTGTGTGTGTGTGTCTACGCCGCATACAATGACTGCCCCGTCTCTCTTTGTCACTCTCTCTCATTGTGTGCACTTCCTCAGGTGATGAGAGAAACCAACACTCAGGTGAAATGGCCGTCCAAGCTGAAGATTGGAGCCAAGTCAAAGAAAGGTGACGGTCACGCGGTTCTGTGTTTCCTGTGTTTCTGTGCTTGTGTTTTTTCTTTTATTCTTTGCACAATTTGTCTTTTACACCTTAAACACAGTTCATGAACCCTGTGGGACTTTAAAACCAAACTGCTATTTTCATCCAGATCCACATGTGAAGGTGGAAGGGAAAAGGCCCAATGTATTGGAAGCAAAAAAGAAGATCCTAGAAGTGCTGGAAACCAGGGTGAGGCTGGTACTTGATTATCACGCAGGCACACTTTTACATTTTCCCTGTTACTGTTACACCCCCAAAAGATTTTATACTGAATACCCTTTTGCACTTTTGTAAAAGTATCTTACAATCTGCTCAAATGACACCGTGGTTTATATAACATCCAGGTGAACAAGGTGACTCTGAAGATGGACGTGGCCTACACCGAGCACTCCCACGTCATTGGGAAAGGCGGTGGAAACATAAAAAAAGTGATGGAGGTCACATCCTGTCACATCCACTTCCCCGACTCCAACCGCCACAATGCTACGGGAGAGAAAAGCAATCAGGTTAAAAGTCTCTCAAGTGGCTTTTTAATGAGCTTCCAACGGCTGCTTTAAGAGGAATATAAATGTCATTTAATACCATTTATTTTTATTCCAACGTCCTCCAGGTCTCCATCGCCGGGCCCATAGAGGGAGTGGAGGAAGCCAGGAGGAAGATAAGGGTGAGTGGTCAGTGTGTAATTTGAGAAGAGGCTCCACAGGATAGAATGTTTGTCCCAAAACACAATTTCATCGCTCGTGTCAAAGTCATAGTCAAAAAGCGATTGTCTGTCTTTGTCTCTCTTCATTTCTTTACCCCATCCTTCTCACTTCTTCTTCCTCTCTATCTCATCTTCCTCTGGCTTTCCGCAAAATCTTCGCTGTCCCAGGACCTGCAGCCACTGTCCTTGACCTTTGACCTCCCAGTCACTCTGGTGCCCCAGTCTCTACCAGAGGCGGGTTCACCACTCATCCAGCAGGTGATGCAGACTTTGGGGGTCAGTGTGAGCTTCAGGGCCGTGCCCCCCCAGCCTCAGGCACAGCCCCCCTTCTATGGAAGCTGCTGCACCGTCTGGGGCCTGCAGGGAAATGCAGCTGCAGTCAAGGTTAGTAAAGAGAAACTGAATCCTCTCTAGAGACGATGCATTTGAGAAAAAGACAATTACATTAATATCATATAAATCATCAACTGGCAGAAGGGGACGTGCATCCTGATGGACCTGCTGCTGGGGTCAGAGGTCACAGGTATAGTGAGCAGCCAGCTGGACGTCACCTCTCAGCAGCATCTGTTCCTGTTGGGTCAGAACGGAGCTCACTTCCTGAGCGTCATGCACCAGACCCAGACCCAGATCATCTTACCAGACCTCAGTGCTCCGCAGAGCCCCCCCTCACTGCTCATCCAGGGCAGCCCTGATGGAGTGTGTCTGGCACGGCAGCAGCTCATGGTACAGTAGGGTGTTTTCTTTACGTTCAGGCAGAATTATGCTTTGAGAACATCCATGAGCTTTAGAACGGGATGTTTTTGTTGCTGCTGTAATAACAAAAGTTCTGTTGTGTGCTCGTCCAGGACTGTTTGCCGGTGTGTCTGATGTTTGACATGCGTGAAGATGGAGAGGCAGATCCTTGTAAGCTGGCTCAGATGATGCAAGACCTGGGAGTCTTCATCAGTGTCAAGCCCAAAGTAAAACAGACCAGCAAGGTGCAGTTTTACCCACGTAGCTTTGCTGCTTTCTTGTTTTGTTCACCCTCTGAAAAGGGATGTCAATTTTTCTTTTTTAGTTTTGTTGGCTGCCAGTCCCCATCCTTTGCTTATTTCATGCACACTCCATTAAATAAGAAATGTCTGCTGAAATATTTGTGGAATGTTTACTTTAATAATGAATGTAAAACGTCTCGCCCTCGCTGCGGTGAGCTGAATAACGATGTAAAACTCTGGTGCTGGTGTGTGTTTATCAGTCAGTGGTGGTCAAAGGGCTGGAGCGGAACATCTCCTGTCTGTTTGAGGCCCGTCGTCTGCTCCTGGGGCTGGAGTCCTGTGAGACTGCTAAGCTAATTGAGGCGACCCCTGACCCCATGCTCTCCGGCAGCGGGCTGACCAACTACTGGCTCAACATGTTGTTGCAGCAGCTTCGACTGTCTGAGCAAGGTGAGGATTCATTCGCATACTATTTTTCCATCAAAATGTATGTTCAGAATTATTTTTTTTATGTGGCTAAAAAAGACATTGTAACAGACAGCAGTGCAAATGGAAACGTGCCCTTCCCTCCCACATATCTAACCTGGTGGACACTGAGGTGAATGAGCTGAAAACAGCAAACAGGCAATTCTTCTGCAGTCACACTCACAGATTCACTGATTAGATTTGGGTGGGTTTGATTTCTTCAACCATAAAAGACAAATTGTCACTCAAACTCAAATATTGATTGATTAGATTTCAGTGGTCAAAGATCAAAAGGCAGAGTGACCTCACATGAGTCTGGAATAAAATGCAAAAAATGCAACAGATGCACGTGGCATTCAACTGCAAGCTTATATGGATTTCAAATTTCTAGTACGGAGACGGAATCTGGCTGGTAACATAATAATTATAGATTCTGTTTCTATCACTTTGGTGCACTCTACGTTTATCAATATTTCTACATGTCTCAGCTAATTGTTTAATTCATACAGTTCTTTCTCCATTTGTGGTTATTTCTATCTAGAGGGGGGACTTATTGTCACTTTGTGATTTTGTTTGTTCTAATTTAGTTCAGACTAATGTAGCCTTTCTACTCTCTGTCAAAATGTGCCCTTCTTTAGGTTTTGTTTCTGCTCCCACTCCAGAGGTGCTGACTGGTACCAAGCTCCGCCCCTCAGCTCCACCGGGCCTTACCTCTCACGCTGAGGAGGGGAGGACAGGACTGAAGGGAGCAGACAGCCGGCCACTGGAGAAGGTTTGTCCCTGTTTATAGTCACTGTATATATATATACAAGAACTTCCTGACGGACAAACCTCTTTGAGAAACAAACAACCATATTCTTTTGTTCTCCTCAGATCCTGGAAAATGAGGACCAGTCCGGCCAATCCGAGGATGAGAGCTCTGAGGTCATAATGTCATCATCTGAGGTGCGTGATGCAATCAACAGCAGCATCGGCAGGATGGGGTTGATGGCTCGGAGGGGGAGTCTCCAGGGCCCCGAAATTGTCAAGGTTTTTGGCCAGGGCCGACGACATTCAACAGGACAGGCCCTAACCTACAGGTGAGCACTCATGGACGCACCTCTTCCATTAGTGTTGGGGATTGTTGTTGCCTTTACATCAACTACCTCAGCATTTATCCTAATATTAATCTAAGAACCAAAAGTCATAACACAAACATATGTGATTAACCCAATAATGTTTCAATGAAGAGAAAAGCTCCTTGTTGTGGTAGAGAGAAGGAAAGAGGGGAGTGTATGGTAATAGCTGCTGACCTGAGGTGGTCCACACACACACACACACACACACACACACACACACACACACACACACACACACACACACACACACACACACACACAGAAACACAGAAACACACACACCTGCGTGCACTACATCTGTCGAGAATCCGAGATCCCATAAATTTTGTTAACACAGAAAACAGAGTAATGCTTGTTGACCTCATCTATATTTTGTTTTTCGCTGAGTCACTTATTCTGTTCCTGTGCAAAGTTTGCAGTGCTGTGCAGTTTTAATGGAGCAGCTCTGCCCTAACGCACTACGTCATTTTCACACTGAATCTCTCCTGTATTATTGCTGTTGCTGGTCTGATCACAGTTTAACCCTATACGTGTGTGTGTGTGTGTGTGTGTGTGTGTGTGTGTGTCCTGAATGTGCCAGATTGCTGAACACAGAGATGGAGGGAGCAAGGAATGAATGGAGGAACAGCCTGAGGAGAGACATGATGCTGGCTCTGGATGTTCACACTGACTCATCCAAGGCTGAGGTGAGGAATAACAGGAACTGAAGGTCCCCTGTACTCTCACAAACTGATGTATAAACCATAGACTGTATATAAGGTATGGGAAGGCCTTTTTATGACTACAACTTATTCTAAGTCAACACTCAATCCAATTTCTGTGACCCTGTTTTAAAGGTAGGTACGACAAACGGATTAAAAAGAGAGGGAACTTTTTATTTGTGGTCTCTTGTTACCTGCTGATTTGCATGTCCGTGACCACGCTAAGATTTGATTCTGAGAAACGATTTTGGTGTTTTGCTTCGCCTCTAATCTGTCATCTCTCCCTCTCAAAGGTTACTGCATGGTGGATTAACAAGTTTACTGCCACAGCAGCAGGAAATGTTGTTTCCTGCAAGTGATTGTTCCCTGCCTCAATTTTCAACCATTTTCATGCATTATTTATCTACTCTATATCCTGTTTGTGCTTTATAGGATTATGACTATGAGAAGAAGAAACTACTGGCAACCAGAGGTTAGTGCTGCTAAATGTTTCATATGTCTTCCCGTCTTTACAGGAGCTCTGCACAGGTTTCTGCAGCAACAATTAGGGCACTGCTGAGCAAGTATTTATTTTATTATTGATCCAGTCGCAGATGATTGTAGTTTAAACCACCGTACATTGCTGTTTTGCTCATCAAAAATCAATTCGTATACAAGCAAGCTGTTGATTTTGAAGTTTGAGATGGGAAAACTTTGTAACTTTACTCCTTAGACACCACTAGATCAACAGAAAGTTAGTTTCGGTAATATTGGTGTTAAAATAGGGATTTAATATCAAATATTTAGGCTGGACGAAGTAGCCTTTGAGTATGTAACACATTAATATCCTGAGCTGAGGCAGGGGTTTCGATCGATGGGGGGGGCATTTCAGTGCTGCTCCCTGCCAAGACAGCTGATTAAAGGGACCTGTTTATGGGCTGCACTGTGCCAAAGTTATAATAGAGTAGCATTGGCACCCCGGCTGAATTCACACAGGGCAGAACACAATGCAGACAGCACACACATGCATGCCGACAGACGTGTGAGGGAGTCCATACATGTGGGGGGGGGGGGACACACATACACACAGGATACCAGCTCATCCATCATGAAGAATGAGAGCCACTGGGAAGATCTGGAGCCAAATGGTACTAAACTCCCTCAGTGTTGCTTTATGGGAATATGAATTAGCAGTTTGAATGGGCCATCTGCCTGGCTGTCATTAAGACACCCATATGCCAGTGTATGAGTGGGACATTTACTCAAAACACACACACACACACACACACACACACGTCCACACCCATACGACAGCCGAGCAGTTATAATCCTGTTGATATTTCACTCTTTGTGGAGTGCTGCTACAGTTTTTTATCACACATTCACACATGGATCCTGTTTCGGGGGCCAGAGGAGGCCCAGGGTCTCTTTTAATTGTCATGTGTGCAGTGAGTGTGTGCATCAGTCTCACTCTCAGCAAACTGAGTATTATTAATTGTCTTGCCCCATGTTGGCAAGAAGAAGAAGAAGAAGAAGAAGAAGAAGAAGAAGAAGAAGAAGCTCTGTTTGAGATTCATTATTTATCAGCTGAAGCGCAGCTCGTTCGATTTAGAATATCAGAGAAGACGTGGAAAACCTGCGATGCATTTTCACGATAGGCCGACTGCAGATAGGAGCAGATTTGCATGCTACAGACAGTATCAATGAGAAGATGAAAGTGATGTACAGTGAAAGTGAATATTTCTGTGCAGCTGAAAGGTTTTCTACAAGTGTCTGCACGCTCAAATCTTTCACCTCGGTGCTGCCACTATCGATGTTCTTACAATAGCAATGGGAAGAATCACAGTGGTAATGATGATGCCACAGATATTATCACAAACTCTACAGTTCCCCTCAGTTCTGCAGAGCTTTTCAGCATCATTTACCCTATTGTTTGGTTTTATTTGTATTTTTCTCTTATTACTCTCATTAGCATTGTTTGCAGCACTTGGCTTGTTTGTGCAGCTAAAGACACAGATATTTACCAAGGAATCAGTGGAGAACAAAACAGTGTTAAAAAGAAAAGTGGATATTAGACCCACATTTGTCAGGTGCCCGGAAACATGGCTCACAGTTTTCATGTTGCTCTGAATCTAAAAGCTAAATGCGTCAGCACCTAGCGGCCGCTGATCATTGAATCATTTTTATAAATAGCCTATATATGTTCATAATATGTCAGTTAAGAACACAGCTTGCGTTTACTGCCCCGATTGGACTAAAAAACCCATTAAGACAGGTTGAATTCTGCATTTTCCCTCTATATGTCTGCTGCATATCTTACATCAGCCATGCAGAGGAAACCTGTGGTCACTGAGGTCCAGACGCCCACAGACACCTGGAGTGGCCTTGGCTTCTCCAAGTCGATGCCAGCCGAGGCCATAAAAGAGCTCCGCAACATCGGCCGCCGCTGCTACAAGCCCTACCTGAGCACCAGCACCAGCACCAGCCAGCAACAGGTACACACGCCTTTAATGCGGAATTCTGCAACAAAAGGAAATGGACCTTTGGCTCTCTTTGTTGATTTTATCTTGAGCTGGCTTGGCTTACATATATTTGCTGAACTTGCCAAATTCTTTTGAGCCGCCAAAGCTGTCTTTTGTTGCAATACAGTGAAACTAGGACCCCCTGTTGTGGCCGACTAACACGGCCTCATTTATTGGCGTTGCCCTCCAACAGCGTGAAGCATTTATCTCACTGTGTGGTAAGCACAGCCAATTTGTACGCTCAATTTCCCGGGGTCTGATACCGTCGCCTCGGTCAACACAACCACTCCACTGCAACCTGTTTACTTCTCCCCGGCTCTTTAAAATCCTCCTGAACGGGCGCTCTCTCTCACCGCTCACTATCGAGTGATGGAGAAGCTGACTCACTCAGGTTAATAAGAGCAAGAGGTATCCCTCGCTGGCAGACCGAGGGAGCTCTGAGGTAGCACCCGCCATGCCACCAGCATCGATAATTTGAAAGAGTGCTACGATCACAGGTCAGCCACCAGAGGGAAAATGAACTGGATTACAGACATGATTAATAGCTTCTCTGATTGAATCTCTGGACCGATGGATATTATGTCCACTCAAACCTGCGGCACACCAGAGAATTTGTAATCACTTGAAGATATTTGTCCGGTGACCTCGAGCACGGAAGATGGATGAAAGACGGAGGTAGCGACAGAAGAACAAAGTGCTGCGAAATGTTTGAGGATGAAAGTAACAGTGATAAATGTACCGTACACTGTAAAAAAAAAAAAAGCTGTCACAATTTCTCTCTCTTTGTAGCCATGGGCTGCACAGACAGGGAAGGTGTTTAACGGGAGCAACTCGGAGAACTGGAGGGACAGACGTGCATCTGCATCTTCATTCCTGCCTGTCTCTTCCTCTTCTTCCTCCTCCTCTCCTTCCTCCTCCCCCTCCTCACCTGCCTCCACTCTCTCCTCGTCTACCTCCTCCTTCCCTGATTTCGTGTCGTCAATGAAAAGAGGCAGAATTGAGAAACCTCGTAAGTTTTATTGTTGTGCTTTGGGTTTGTAGGCTTACGAGCCAACTGCTTATTTCAAATTTTGGCCTTCACCTCTGAACTTTGACCTTTGACTACTAGCGGAGAGCTTCCTGAGCAGCAGCGGCAGCTACTTTGAAGGCATGTGTTCATCGAGGAGGGCGTCGACCTGCAGTCAGCGGAGCCCCTCCCCCCAAATCACAGACGACCTACCTGAGCTGCTCCATCAACTCGGCCTGATCAAGTACATTGATGTGTTTGAACAACAAGAGGTAAACAAATACAGAGCGTAGACTGTACATAAAGATAGACGGCATGACAGCTCCCCAAAAGTGGAGCCAAATCATCTTGATTGCCCCCCTGGTGGCTGGTTGCAGTATAGGTCACAAACACTGTCCCCTACATGTTAGTGGATGGGACATGGACCAACCTAAAAAGTCAAAGCTTAATAACTTTTTCTCAAAGATTGTTTCTGTCACTTGAGTTAGTTCCTATCACACTAATGCTTGTTCAAGTGTTCATGTATCTGGTAAGTTTGGTTTTAATTAGATATTTGATACCGTAAAAATGTGGCGAAACATCATGATTGACAGCCGTGTCTGACTCGTGATTGGTTTAGCATGTGAACAGATGGGACCACAATGCTGTGGCTCCACACCACGATCACTCCTGCACAGACTCTGGCTCCAAGTGATGTCAAAAGCATGAGATTCAGGATATTTTAGCTTCAGTGTGAAAATCCATTCACTGTGTCACTTCCATATGTTTGCATTATGAACAAGCATCATGAGGCAGTTTGCTCTCTGTACTCATCCAGATTGACTACCAGACCTTCCTCACTCTGTCTGATGAGGATCTGAAGGAAGTGGGCGTCTCCACCTTTGGCGCCAGACGCAAGATGTTATTGGCCATCTCAGGTGAGAATCTGATGTCCTATAGTTCTTGATTCAGACGTGCTTCTCCATCTTTATTTTTTTCCCGGTGTCACTTTCCTCATCTTGTGTTACTAATTTAATTGTTTATCCATCAATCGAGACCTCACCAAGAGCAAGAGGAGGCTCTCGGACACACCTGCGGTGAAACCTGGATACCTGGAGGGCGGTGCGAGCGGTCGACTGCCACGAATCATGGATCTAGAAGTTGCTGCTCAGAGTAACCACTGGTGAGCGGAGACGCCGTTCTGAGCTCTATCTGACCAGCAGGGAGCTGTTTAACATCTGAAAGTGTGCAGGGACGCTGTTGCCAGAGGAAAAGTCTCATCTGCTTTTTTATGAATGATTAAATGAGCAATCATTATGTAAACATTTAAATCCAGTGCCTCTCACCTACAGCCATACCCCAAAGCTTTTTTTTATACAAAATCGAGACAAGGAGGTCTTTCCTTTCAGTCCTCTGACTCTGCAAGAAACAAACATATGACGATGAAGATTATTTTTTTCTTTTGCGGCATCTTTTTTTTTGTGCCTATATTATGCAAACGTATCATGGTAACCACTACATTTATGCAACTGTACATAGATATTTACCAAAAATCACTCGTAATAATGTAATGTATTGTGATATGATAGTGATGATAAATAAAGTTTTGCTTTTAAGTTTTATCCAAGAAAACTGTGGTTTGGGAATGTGTGTTTTCATTGGGGCTAAAAAAAAAAGTGGCAAATTGCACAAACCCCGATAAGCGTCTGAAACGCCTGAGCCACCCGGGCATCCCTGAAGACGGTATTTGTCATTTGAAATCCCAGGGAAGTAGCTGTAGTTTCATCAACTCAGAGCTGGTATCACACCACCAGAGGGCACTGGTGTCACGCACTCTGTTTAATAAATTCAGTTGTGTTGCATGAAAAATAATGGATTTGTCTCCGGGGGGGAAGACAATAGCATTACAGAATTAAAATATACAATCACAACAATCAGTCAATAACAAAAGTCATTCAAAGACCTAAATATGTAAATACATTTGTTAGAGTGAAGGTAATGTGACACTCCTTCTAATGAGGCTGGTCTTGCCTGACTGCTCACCTGAAAGTTCCAATTTATTTTATCGCTGTTGCCGGGAGTGAGTCCACTGGAACTGCTTATGAATTGTTTCCTGTTTCATTTATGTAGCAGAGGGCTACACCCAGCAATTGGGTGCTATTGGACGGACTTCGCTGGCAGAGAGTTGACGAAGACCTCGGCCTAAATTTGTTTGTTACCACGTCGAGAGTGACTGATCCTGTAAAACCTCCACCTGGGGGCACGCAGGGTCTGATCAGCTCCAGAAGCTGCTGGCGGGTACAGTGGCAGCCACGCATGAACGGGAGCGCGAGTGGAAGTGCTGGGCCGTGACAGATTAGGCAGAGATGATCCCTATTTATTACAATGTCTCTGCTAATTACAAAGACAGGCTTTAGACCCATGATCCTCAAAATCTGGTCCTCGGGCCTCGGTGCAGCGTTGGATTTTTTATTCTGTCAGGTAGTTAATTGCACTCCCTTGCAGTGGCAGGTCTAAGTCGGTCCTTGATCACACAGCTAGAATGAAAACTACCTGAAAGAACCAGCAGTGCTCTACACCCTGAGGACTATGGAGAGCCACTTGGACTTTTCACCTGCTAAAGTGGCAATCATGGCACATGGCCCAGATACATGGTGGGTGTGCAGAATGAGGCTATGAGCGGACTCCATCTGCAGCCTGTCCTGTGGTCGAAACTTGATATCAAGATGATGCAGTGCAAGTTAACCCTTTATTGTAATAGGATGTGAAAGCGTGGCTGCTTTATGATTCATCAGCTTGATCATGGTGGTGTCTCCAATGTTTCTTGTTTGCTTATTGATCAGTCCTGTGATTGACAATCACCATAGATACAAGGTATAGTTACAGAATAGCTTGACAAACCCAGAATTACATGAGAAGGTCAACATACACACTTTAATGTTTATGTGGTAAACGGGAAGCTGGTGCCCTGTGATACTTTTGCGACATGCCTAGGGTTTACCACTCAGTTCTGTACCTCACTGTGTGTGTGTTGTTAAAGTTACAGATTGTATGATTCGGTGGTTTACCAGTGATCTGTATTAACACAAGAAAGATGCTTGAAAAGCACATACCTCCCCCAAGGCTATCACCCTATCTCAAAATTTTAGACAGAGTGAAAAGAAATAGCTGAATCCGCCTGTTTATCCAGATCCGCTCCAAAATGTAACTCCTGATTCTTCTGGAGGTCATGCCCCAGCCCTCCAAAAAATGTCATTGAAATGGGCGAAGTAGTTTTTGCATAATCCTGCAAACTAACAAACAAACAAACGCAGATGAAACACTAACCTCCTTGGTGGAGTTAATTAGACGACTAACAACTAAGACCTAAAACTACATAATAACTAAAACATCATGGCAAAAGACAAACTACATAACCCCCTCAATCACCAACTGCTTAAAGACCCCCTCTCAGAGCAGTGGAGGGATTTACATGACAGAGAATCCATCTGTAGACAGTGGAAATGCAGCCAATAAAGACATGAAAGAGAGGAATAAAGTGCCCTGAGGATATAACACAACCACGCAACTTCCTTACTGAGATAAAGATAGAACTCACTCCAGGATTAACAATAATGAGACTGTGTGTGTGTGTGTGTGTGTGTGTTTGTGAAGCCAGCGAGGGTTGAAAGTTAGCGCTGGTGTGTGATAGATGTGTTTTGTGGTTAGGAGGCGAAATGAACTGCCATGTGATTAAAAATGTGAATATTTTAGGCTTGTGATTACTTGAATATATCCTTGTCTTGCTCATGATAGCTTTTCGAGTAAAATGAACGTGACTTCTGGTTGTTGCTTTCTGTTGCGACAGTTGGGAGCATGCTAAGTAAGTAAGAAAGAAAAGAAAAGAGATTTGGGGGAAGTAAATAATGTGGGAACACAGCCAGTTCCACCTCTGCCTCCAACTACTGAAGGATGAGAGGACGACCTGAAGAAGTGTCATCGAAATAACATAGAGTAGAACATTTCTACAGACCACAGATTGTATATAAAGATCGATGACATGTCAGCTAACCAAATGTTAAACCAAATCATCTTGACTGCCACCTGACTGTGGTATAGGTCATAAACTCTGCCTACTCCATTTTAGCAGATGGGACATGGGCCAAACTACAAAGTCAAAGTACGCATTGTCACACCAAGTGTTTATTTTTCTAGAATGTATGGTTTTATTTGGTTATTTCTCCAAATTACTTCAAAAGAGCGCGGTGCCTCTATCCGGGATATTTTGGCCTTACTTTTTTACAATAAGAGGAAGTGCAGATCCATTGACCATCTTTATGCACGATCCAAGTCAAGCAATGAACAATTTGAAAAGCTTGGGAGATGATAAAGTAATAAAGTCGAGTATGTTTTATCAAAGGAGCTGAAATAAAACCTTGTTTATCTCAAAGCAAACAAAGAGCCAAGTCAGAGCCTCAGGCCTTGTCTCCACGACTGCTGATATTTTTTTTAACTGATATTTTCCCCTTTGTTCCCCACATGACCTTTGTTTTACAAATTATCTTTGTCCGGACGAGAAATAAAAAAACACTACAAATGCTCAAAAAGCATGCCGGGCCAGTAGGTGGCGATGAAGTCTACATCCGTCAGCTTATTCTCCTGTCAACCGGTATATGCATATCCACTTCCTCCTATCGTACAAAAATTAAGCCAAAATATCCCACATTTGGGTGCAGCCATCTTGCACTTTTTAAGTCATTTGTTCTGCATTAGTGTGGAAAAGAAGAGAAAATGGTTAAATGGTAAAAGGGACGACACCTGTAGGATTATGCTAAACCTTGGAGATGCAGTGGAATAAGCAGAAGTCGCATCCATAATTCACACAAGGCATTATGGGACTTAGAATAATGTAGATGCAGGAAAAAGCAGCAGAATTGAGACATTTTCTTTACAGCATTTGTCATGTAGCCTGAGGAAAGCAGAAGACGCTGCAGAATTGGGTGATTATACACCTCCCTCCACATTTTGTCCTAATTCGATGCACATAGTTAAACCCGTCGTCTATTGTGTCTGACAGAGTGTGTTGTGTCCTGCTTATTAGGCTGTTTCCAACCAGAGGACTCAGTTGTCCTCACAGCGTCTGGTTGTTGTTACAGTGTGTTTTCAAAGTGCTGAGCGCGCCGTTTCAAGCCAATGGGGTCAGCTGTCCCATTAGCCGGTGATTTTACAAAAACACTCATTAAGCTTTTCATGTTCTTTTGCTTGCACTGCTCGCTTTGTGGGTCTACACTCTCAAAGGCAAATGATAAGGGTAGTTTCTGCAGCGACCATTTAAATCTGCTTCAAACTGGGGAGCCTGCGTTCCCAAGGTTGGTAAAGGTCAGAATTGATGGAGGGCTTTGACTGCTCTATTTCAGAGAAATCTTGGCTTCAGAAAAATATAAAACCCAAAGCACTGGAAAGTCATATAAATGTGTTTGTGGTTTCAGTGAGGAAAAGACGTGTTTTTATTCAATCACGGTTTGGCGAAATGATATGAAATTCGAGAGGTGTTGTAAAACGGTAGAACAGCAGACACATGGACACAGAGCTGTAAGGTTCAAAAGACACCCAAAGTGCCACTTTACTTAAATTTTCAAAGTTACAAATAAAAGTTCACTTAGTTGACATGGTGGAGATTTCAATTTCAAATTACTGAACATATCCGATGTTGGGAGGCAGAACAGAGCCTCTCCTCTGCTCGCCCGACTTCATGTGTCCTCCCAGCTCAGGAGCAGCTTTTTTTTTTCCTCTAGTGTCCATGCACAGTCAAACAGCCTCAGCAGCCCCGACTGACCACTCAGTAAAAGTATAGATGGCTGAGATGCTGCAGATTTTGGACTGTAGGCCGTGCAGTTCGCTTTTCTACACCGCTATCCCTCTGCAATGCAACTTCCTACCTCCTGAGATTGGGAGAAGAACCAAAGAGACACTAGACAGCATCAACATAGCAACAAAGTATTGTAGCAGCCAAAGAGGCATCACTTTCTGTTTGAGATGCATAGAGCTAGACCTGGCCAGGGAATCTCTCTTTTACAGAAACACGATGAGGAACATGCAACAACAACGACAATACATCATTAATCTCATTGCTTCCCGGGCTTTCTTGGACATTCAGGATCAACGATTAAATAATTTACAATCCTCCATGAAATAACAGAGAGGGAGAGACAGAGAGAGAGAGAGAGAGAGAGAGAGAGAGAGAGAGAGAGGGGGCGTGGGGGGTGGCATCTCAGAGCCTGGGAGTGTGGCGTTGAATTGTGGAAACATTAATGGACACATGAAGGAGCCCAACAGTGGGACACAGAACATGAATGAGTGAAGAATGAACTGCTGATGGAGGAACGGGGAAAGAAATCCCCGTTCTGGCCTTTCCTGGAGGAAACATATTTACATCCAATACATCAGCTAATATATGTGGGCTCACAGACTGACCAGAGGCCCCGACATGGACACACAGAGATGGAAGAAGGAGGGATAGAAGCGGCTAAAGGAGATAGAGGGAGTAATAGAGAGAACAGAGAAGAGTCCTTGTTAGAAGAGGTTAAAGATGACGGGTTGGGGGGAAGCAGAACGTGGACAGAATCTAACAGGGGGCTTGACAGTTGTTGATGAAATCTAATAGGCTCTCTGTTTGCTGTCTGAGGAAACACTTGAAAAGGAAGAGGTCGGTTGAGTTTCACCGAAGAGAGAGATTTGAATAAGGGATGGGCATTACAGGAGCAAGTTCAGGAGCCAAACGATGGACTGCTGCCAAGGTAACAGGAGGAGGAGGAGGAGACATTGGAATGGCTTCAGATCTGTGCTGAGTTAACGGAGTTTCCTGGTCGGGCTGATGGCAGAGTAAAATGAAGCGGAGCTACCAAACGTAGCCGACCTCGTCATCCTTGTCGTCTTCCTCGTCCTCGTCGTCCCAGATGGCGCCTCTGGGGTGGATCCGGCCCCGTCTCTTCTTCTGCCGGCTCCGGGCGCTCGGTGATGGCTCCTCCTCCTGGTCATCGAGGAGGATGACTGCTCCGCCGCTGCCAAAATCCCCCGATGTCTCCTGGTCCTCGTCTGTGGGGAAGTTCACAAAATCATAGACAAACAGGAAGATCTCTGAGTAACAGAGCTTGTACAGTGTGCGATTCCTCCCTCCATAAAAACAGGTAATGTACGGCAGCTTGTGGTTGCTCTCTTTGCCGCCAGTGGCTTTCTAATCTGGTAGATCCTGAGCGATTCTGTATGTCTGAATTTTAAGCTAAATACTGGACAAACCTATCGACTAATTCCAGAAATCTTTGTCTGTATGTGGCTCGCATACCTTGAGAACCGTTCATTTTATCGGCTTCACATTTGATAAATGGAATGGCAACAATAATTTCTTGTTTATTTAAGGGTTGCACTGAAAAGACATCTCTCTTACAGCTTCAGAAACAAATATATGACCAGCATCACCACAGGCCAAACAAACAGCTCATTTCAAACTTGCAGGGTTAGAATGGGCCCTGTACGAATGTATTAAACTGATATTGATAAGTGCCCTGTGTGACTGACCAGAATATAAAATCTGTTTGTTGGCAGCACAAAAAACAAACACAAAGCTCCTGTCTATCAAACCTCAACACAACATAACACAGAGTCAAGTGGTTGATTAAGTAGCTTTCTCAGCGGTGCCTGGCTCAGCCCAGATCCATCAAGTTATACCTAATCCGGTTGAATCTGGTGCCGCTGCAGACCAAACAGGAGCCGCTGACTCTGCTGCTGCCTCCAGCTTTTTCGGAAACCTGGACCCTGAAATCCTTCTGTTCAAAATAACCTGTTTTCACCTGGGTGTTAGCGTGCTCTGGTTGAGTGGCACTCGCAGTGTTAAAATCGGTTTGATGTATTTTGGACAAGTCAATGGAGAGCCTCTGCTACCTGTTGGCTCTGTGCAGGGCCAAATGGGACACGTCCAACCTGCTGCAGCCTGAGGCCACTCAGAGTTAGACTTGAGCTTGTTAGACCGGAGACAGAGAGCTGCTGCTGTGTGTGTGTGTGTGTGTGTGTGTGTGTGTGTGTGTGTGTGTGTGTGTGTGTGTGTGTGTGTGTGTGTGTGTGATGGCCAGAGAGACACTTCATCAATACTGGAAGCTGCAATTACTGGCTTCGGACTAGACTGGCATTCGAGCAGGGCGTAATCTATGACTTTGAGTCGGCCGTGTGATTGGTAATCAGTATGTCTCCCTGGATTCATTCTTGCTAATTATTGTTCTTTTTTCCCCACTATTAAATCCCAAGTCATTGGTTTGTGCGTCCATTGACTTTTTGACCGTTTCCTTTGAATGTCCACTGTTTGCTGGTGAACTGTAACTTTAACGTGACACTCTTTTTGCCCTGTCCACACTAATGTAAATTTTTTTGCAAAATAAACTTTCCCCTGAACCTTTTTAAGTCACTAAAACAGATATTTTTTTCAAATGCTTTCTGTGTCCGTGCGAAAACATGTCAAAATGAAGCCTTAGGGGAAACAAGGATGTCACGGGTCACTTCACGCTTGCCAGTTTTTGCTTTGTGTAATGAGCAATGCGCCAGAAACAACGGCAACCATGGTGTAAATATGACAGTTGACAGGAGAATAACCTCACTGAGCATTGTCATGTTCCTCTGTGGCATTTGACGGATCTTTGATGGAGATTTTACCGAGTGTTCTTCTCTGGACAGAGACATTTTGTAAAATGAAGGTCGTTAGGACGAATATTTTTTTTTTAAATGCAGGGGAAAATATCTGTTTAAAAAAAAAAAGTAGTGTAGTGCAGTAGTGCAGTAGTGTTGACAAGGTCTTAGTCTGAATGCAACATCTACAGCAGTTAAAGTGTTTATTCTTTTCTACAAGGTGCAACTCAGACACTGCTCCAAATTCATATTTATTACAAATCTTCTGACATTGCTCTCTGCTGACAAGCGTGACAGATTCTCCTACTTGACTTGTAAGACGCTGGTCTTTTATCAAAGCTACACGTGCTAAATATCAGGGAGATAGAATAAGACATATGACTGATGGTAAACCAGCACGACTCTCTCCAGAGGCATGCCTAATGTTATCTATTTCTTAAATGATCACTGTTGCACAGAAGCCAGCACGGATAAAGACGAGGAGAGATACCGAGCGAAGAAATAGAGCAAACTTGATTCTCGTCAGATAGAACAGATAACAAAGGGAGAGAAGAGAATCAAAGCTCTGCCTGTGAAAGACCGTTATTGGGAGCCAATTTGGGCAAACACAACACAGCCAATGCTCACTGTTGTTGAACTGAATTATCTGTGGGTGTTTGCACGTATTGTTGTGCTTCCTTTTATGTGTGTGTGTGTGTGTGTTGTGGTTTTATACCGCAGTTGGGGTTGCCCTGTTTTCTGGAGCCAGCGATCTCGTTGCCATATTTGTCCACACACCAACACTGGCCGGTGCTGCCATGGCACTGGGTTGGTTTAAAGTAGCCCTCCTCGGTACAGCGAGGAATATAAGCGCCTAGAATCAAAGGGAGGAAGGGAATGACAAGTAAGCAGCGATAAAAAGAGACAGGAACCTTTGGGAAGATCAAACCGACAAAGGTAAAGGGGTCAAATCTGATGCCAGGTCAGGTGACATGCACTGCACGAGTCCTGTGGCTGCAACCCGAAGTTGTGTGTTCACGGAGGGAGATCAACAATCAATTACTGCTTCGAAGGTTGAAAGGCAACGACAATACATCCTGTTTAAGGGGAAGCAATCACTTTCAATAGAACACGCACACACACACACATACACACACCAATTTTCTGTTACCTTCATTTGACCCAGTCCGAGCTCATTTTTCAAGCTTTTTTTTTTTTTCATGCTGTTGTTGTGAGCTGGATCAGTGAATGTTCTGCCCGTAGGGAACAAACGACACGTGTACAAAATGTCAGGATGTGTTTTATTGTACGTGTGTGTTTCTGCCTGTGTGAGTCAAGTGAAAAGGGACATTCTTTGTCGCGTGTGTGTGTGTTGTGTGTGCTTGTTAGCATCAAAAGCCGTTAATCATACAGACTGACCTATGAGGCTCTTCCTTCGACTCTGATTCTGGATCCTGCTCTTTTCAGTTTGGCAAGGCAGCCCTGCAACCAGAGAACATACAAAACATTTGAATTTAAAATGCTTTCTTTAGTTTCCTATTCAACTGGTCAAAAACACACAAACACCCACTAACATCTGGCTTTTGTCTCCACTGGGGATGGAAGTTACCAATCACTCCCTGGATAAATCACTCTCCAGTGGACACAGGTTTTTATCGGCTCCGGTTCCAATCCGCAGTGGAAACATGAAACCTGGGTGATCGTGCTAATTTCTTTTTCTTCTTTATTTTGTCAGTTTAGACCTTGGCTCTGCACCTTTTCAATTGTCCAGTGCGTGTCCCTGTTGTGACACGCACTGGACAATTGAAAAGGTGCTTGTTGAAAAGGAAAAATGTGAAACTGTTATTTTTTCTACGTATCATGCAAGATGCAAGATGGCAAGGTTCCCGGCACGTTGGTTCCCGGCACGTTGGTTCCCGGCCATGTCTCTTCCTCTGTCTTACCATCTACTTTGCTCTGGTTACTCCAATTTCATACCGTCCTATAACATCTAATTTAAGCCGTTTTTCAGACTCTGGAGGATGTCCACAGATTTAGCTCTGGACTTTCTCCAGTGTTTACCTTTTACACATGAACAACCCTAACCCTTTTCTTGAAGTAAAATGTCCAATTCTTCAGTTATCAGTTTGTTCCCAGTCACTTCATCACTCACTGAAAACCTGAATTTCTTACCTGTTTTAGTGCGATACAACATTCAGGTTAAAAGCACAGTTAAGTAACAAAAACTGTTTTTTAACCCCTTATCCCCAGCTTCCCCTTCCTCACCCACTGGTTTCTGGAAGCAGTAACACCACTCGTTGTTTGACAGCTTGCCGTCCTTAAAGGAGTCGCACGAGTTGAAGAGGGGCTTCATGCACAGCTCATACTTGTCCAGGTAGATGGCGCTCAGCTCCGATTGGTCCAGCAGGAGGTCAAAGTTCATGTCCAGCTTGTTGAACATCCAGCCCAGTGAGTCCTTACAGATGGGCAAGATGCTGGTGTCGAAGTCTAGAGGAGGAAAGAAAAAAAAAAAAAAAAACGAGAAAGAGAAAACATCATTGATGTGAACACTTTTGAAACCAGGGAACACGTCCATGTCACACTGAGATGTGTTCAGGCATGTTGACATTACAGAGAACAGAGCGGGGTCGCTGTCAACATCACTGCCAGCCGACATGACAGCTGAGAAGCATGACTGTTCAACGGGAAAGGGCTGCACACACACACACACACACACACACACACACACACACACACACACACACACACACACACACACACACACACACACACACTCTGCGGGGGGATGTACTCACGTCCAGTGGCAGAATCGAAGCTGTCAGAGGATTTGAGATCTCTGTTGGCGTCGAGGTGGAGAACTCCGAACCAGTCCTTCAGTCTGGCAGCCAGACTGTGAAGCTCTGCGTAGGCAGGCTAGACACACACACACACACAAACACACACACACACACACGCATGCACACCAAAATAATGAGGAGAGGGAAAAGCAGTCAATCTGCTGCTGTCATCAAAGAAAGAAAAAAAACTATTCTTTTCTTGCTCCTTATCAAACTTTCATTTAATTTCTGCTGTGTACTTT
This sequence comes from Hippoglossus stenolepis, assembly GCF_022539355.2. Lineage (NCBI taxonomy): Eukaryota > Metazoa > Chordata > Actinopteri > Pleuronectiformes > Pleuronectidae > Hippoglossus > Hippoglossus stenolepis. Next base: position 16,575,278 of record NC_061489.1, on the reverse strand, counting down.
TTCTCTCCGTGTTCCCTCTTTTCTTTTTCTCATCCAACTCTTCTTCTTGACTAAACACAGAGGAGCGATAACACATACTGAACTGCTGCTATCTCGTCAGTTACCATAGGAACCCAATCTGACACACGCACACACACACACACACATACATGAAAATACAGTAGACTCAGTTTAGTTTGAGTTTCCTCATCTGCTGTCATCCCTCTGTTTACATTTAATGTTCCAGTTCAAATGAAGGATTTTATCTTCATGTGGGAAATACACATACTCACACATGCTATAACAGACACACACAGACACACACACAAAACAAAGGTCTGCTGGTAATCCTGAATGTAGTCTTGCCTGGAAACATTCCTGAACGTGTCGCAGCGAGAGGCCACTTGATCGTTGCATTTAATTTGTGGTGGCGGTGGAGTTGTCTCTGTGTTTGTGTTTTTATGCAGAATCACACTGTTTACCCACAACAACAGCTGATCCAACACCGTCAAGCCGTCAAGCAACTGAGCGCTGCTGTCCATGCAGCTACCCGGAGAGAGCAACAAACCGAACAATATATTTAATGACGTCCCTAATTGAAAGTATAAACCAGCCTGTGGTGCTGCTCAAACAAATTCCCGCAGAACTGACAGGGTCTGTCTGCAATTCAAGCCGACTCCTGCCTCCGCCTGCCTCTCCGTCTGTCAATCTCCATCTTTCTTTCTATTCCTTTCCCCTGCATGTGATTGACATATTTTTTTCCCCCATTCATTTTCTTCTGAGAGCCTGATGATGCTGCTGAAGGACAAGAGTCATTCTTCACAATGTGCACGGAGCCTGCCAATGCCAACGCTCCAGCTTGCCTGGTCGTGGAGGACGGGGGAAACGCAAGGCGGAGGCCATTAACATTCCTGTGGAGCCCCCTTTGCAAAATTGAGGCAGTCTGCTGAGAAACGTGGCGAGACGAGGTTCGAACAAAGAGCTGCATCTAAAAACAAATCACATTTTGTCTGTTCCTAACGTCAAATTTGTGGATATACACACTTCCTTTATTCTAAAAGAGAACAGAGCAGGTCGGTCGTCTTTGAAAGTCTGGATCACAGTTTGCTGTCGGTGGATAGAGACGTCTGCAGCGTCTCTCCTGTCGGAAGAGTTTTGTTGTTTGGTGAGTCACTCTGTCATGCGGTTGTTGAATTCTATCCTGCAGCCCAAAATATATGCAAATGGTCATATTTTACAGTTATAGTTTGCGGGATTGTGTCATTATCACAGTTGTTATACAGCAGTGGACGCCGCAGGTAAATAGACCGGAGCGGAGAAGAGGAGAAAATAACATTAATCTGGCCGGGCATCCGTGTGATATTAGCTGCAATCCCAAGGAGTGCACGCGTGTGTGTGTGTGTGTGTGTGTGTGTGTGTGATACAGCCCTCCAGGACCAGACAGATAACATTTCAGCCTGCTCTTCATTCCCACTGTGTGGAGAGAAGAAAAGAGGGAGCGAAAAATACCAACAGCTAAACATTATCTGTCTTCACCTCCTAAATAAAACTCCCACAGGCAGAAGTGGATCAGCGGCGTGTTACACTTTCCTGAACACAAACTCCTGGAAGGTTTATCCCTCTGTTCATTTATTCGGCCGTCCTTCATTCCACCAGGTTTCCCCTCCATCGTCTTCCTTTCTCTTCTCACACATTGCCCTTTCAATCACTCTCTGCATTAGGGATTCTTTCTCTTCTTGCTCATTCCCCGTTATCACCTCTTCATTTCCTCTCTCTCTGCTCCGACTCTGTCAGTTTTCGGACTTTCAGCTGAAGCGACTCATCGCACCTGACTCTACCTAACTCACTTCCTCTCTAAGATGGAGAAGCCCACTTTGAAATGCCCCACTCTCCTATTTCTTTCTCTTTACTCAAATTGCTTTGAGTGCTTCATTTCCCATTTCTCTCCTGTAACATCCCCCTACAGCAGGCGTGCGGGGGAACCTTTCTCCTATCAAGGGCCAGTTAAATTTTTATAACCTCCTTTGCGAGCCATACTAAATTATTGAAGACATACATTATATTATATTTTGGACTTCTTTTGTGTCTCTGTCCTTCATCGTTTGGTGTTGTGGTTTTAACCTTTGATACATTCAAGGTTGTTTTTTTTTATTGTTACCAGGGTGGTGCAGTGGTTAGCACAGCAAGAAGATTCCTGGTTCAAATCCCGGTTCGGTTGGAGTCTTAATGAGCAGATTGGGGTAGAATTGATTGGAGACTGTAAATTGACTCTAAGCGTGAATATGAGAGTGAATGGTTAATTGTATCTCTTCACTGATTCTCCTTCTCAATGAGGTTTAGAGGGAAAACTTCATCCGAGTGCATTTGTCCTCGTAACTCATCCTGAACATCTGCTTCTTTTCAGCTGTAATGATGCTTAAGATTAGCCTTTTTCATCAGTGTGTCCCATGAACCAAAGACACACGTGCATGCCTATATTGTTTGCCCATTTCTCTTGGAAAGTGAGACCTTCCACAACTTCTCTTGACAATCATAATGCTGTATGTCAGTGATGTGTGTTGTATTCCTACTGAACGTGATCTGACAGGCACACCGGCACACGGGACCAACCTGAGGAACATGTGAGTCCACTGATTTCACTTATTTTCATTAATTACAGAGAAAAAATGCTTTTTTCTTGAACGCTTTTTGAAATGTCTAGCGGGAGGCCGGCGGTTTCCCATCCCTGCACGAATCTCCATCTGTCCCTTTACCCCTTCTTCCTTCTTTTGACTTCACTGCCCCCATTTTTTTCTCGCCAGTCTCGTGTGGACACTGCGACCCACAACGAGTCTCAGAGGACCCTTCTTATCGCTTCTTCTCAGTGTGACCCAAATTGTTCTGGACAGCCCCGACACTGCTGCCTGTGTTAGGAGCCCTTTTGTTGGGCAATGAGTCAGAAAGCTGGGACTGAAAACATTCACGCACTGAAGGGCACAGCGCACAGATCAAATGGCCCGCTGGCCGTTCCTTTCTTTCCGAGCCACATTGTGGTCAGGCGGGCACACAACCATCATCAATGGCTTTCCACAGGAGTTGCAGAGATTACCCTGTGATGACAGAACAAGACATCATGTGGGAGCCGATGTTGCAGCTGTCAGTTGAAAAACTGTCTCATGGTCACTTCACAGAAAAAAAGTTTGACTCAGAGAGTAGATTCTCTAAGAGCTGGACCCAAGGACTCACCTAAAAACAGATTGAAATTTGGTCACTCATTTTTAAAAGTAGTTTAGACAACGTACTTTCTCTGAAATATTTTGAGCAGTAATGTCATTAGAAAAAGAAATCAGTCCTAGCAGTAGGATAGATATTTTGGAATTGGCCTGATTTCCTTGATAAAAATAAACTTTTTTTCAATCCTTTTTCTTCCTTCCCTCCAAACACTAATGTGACCACATTAATACATCTACATGCTCATAAATGAATGATCTCCAGAGAAAGATCAGGGGGAAAATGCTGATCTTGCAGCCAAACCTAAGTCTGTCACTGATCTATACAGTGTGTAGAACTCATACACTGTGACTCGCTGTTGGTGCATGTGCAGTGTGTGCAGATAGAGAAGGAACTTTCCTTCTCCAAATAAATAAAAAATATGACTCTTGCATTAAACCTGTTGGGTCACCAGTCCCCCGGCCCCTATACTCAAACCATTAAACTTGCAAGAGGAGCTCGTCAACATTTAGTTATAAGGATTCGTTCTCTTCCTCCAGTGCAGTCTCCAACTCCTCAAGTTGTGAGTCAGCGGTTTTCTGTAAACTGTCGAGAAACTATTTTCTTTCCTTCCTCCCACAGCTTTTTAAAAATACATAATTTTACTTCATCAGACCTTAAAAACTACGCCTTGTTACAAGGTGTCATGTGACAAAGAGTTGGACACCACAGCACTAAATGAACCATTTGACTGGCTGATTGCACAAAGGTTCTATCACTATTCATTTGACAAAATGTGTTTCCAATGTCAAGCAGCTTTTTGTAATATATGTGCACCTTTGAAACTCTGCCAAGAAGGTTATGACCCTCGGCAGGATTACTACTAAACTACTGAATCGATTTCCATGACATTTTGTAGAGGGGTGATGCAACAGCTATTTGGAAGGACCCATAACATTTTTTCACTTTCTTTAACATAGCAAGATATGGTGTTAGCCTCAGGTTTTTTATGTGATAGCCGACTGTCCTAGTGAAGTGTTAACAGTCCCTGTGAAGTCACGACAGGTGCAACTGCCGTGTGAAAGTAAGTCTGCATACAGAACAATTTGCCATGGCAACCACCTGTCACTCCTCATGACTCCAGCGTCCTGTATCACAAAATAAGGAAGAGAGAGCAACAGAGTTTTGTTTTCTCAGGTTATCACTCATCAGCTTCAAAGGAGCGGATGTTATTGTCTTAGAAAATGTGATCTATGTAACAGGTGTAACAATAGATGGTGACATAATGTTGGCAGCAGCCAGAATAGATAAATGACTTTGGCTAAGAAGTTTCCACGTCCGATCTGCAGGGAGAGTTTCTCCATCAGAATGCTGCTAAACAGTTAATCCTTACTTCCTAATAGTTACAGAGGAGGCACTTGTGTTCACAGAGACAGAGATAAACTGTAGGCCGGGGTTTGCCAAAGATGACGCCACTTCCAACCCACCACAGACTGGATGACAGTGGACATTTACCCAGGATGAAGAGGCAGTAGACAGCCCACCACCAGACACACAGGCGGCTTTTAGTAGAAGCTATCGATCAGAGCGGCAGGTCAAATATCAAACACTGATTCATGACTGGGGGGGATACCTTCTTATCCTTCTTCCTTCATACACCCCTCCCTCTGAGCCAGTACTTCCTCGTCTCTGCTGTCTCACATGTCTGTGAATTCTAATGAGTTTTTCAGACTAACTTGGACATCTGTTGTTATGTGGTTAAACTTTTTTTATAAAGTTAATACCCGAGAGAGACTTCCTATTTGCTGAACTTCTTCTAAAAGAAAAAGCACAAAACTGAGATCAATAAAAAATATGCCATGAAGAAGAAGCTATTATTGGACAGCAGGTTAGAAAAAAATTGCCAAAATTAGATAAAGAATGAGTCACCCTGTTGCCATTGATTTAATCAGTTATGCTGTAGGTGTTTTTAAGTTTGTTTTTTAATTTTGTAAATGGTAACCTTTCATATAATGCTGAATAAACTACTTACATTCAATATGTGCAGCAAGAGATGTGGAGACAAGTGGATTACTGTTTTATGATTCTGAAAAAAGCTCAAGCACGTGATGATTCTCAAGCAAGTTTTAAGTAGCATCATTTTGTATGATTTCTCGCTGAATTTATGGACCTGCATTGTGACGAACATCGGAGATAATAATATCCTCAGAATCTAAAAATATGAGCAGCTATAACATCAGCGTGTTCCGATTCGACTGAGTTATGACTTGGCGATAAGTGCCAAGGGTTTAAATTAACTTTACTACCTTCCTGAGCGGTGACACACACTGCTGCTGCTCCAGTTGTTGTCAGTGTCGGTAAACAGCTCAAGTCAGTGGGAGAAACTACAATAACCAGCTCTTTTTCACCTCACGCTCTTCCTCTGCCTTAAGTCCCTGTCCGCCACACCTCATCACAGCTTTGGTGGAATTCTGGAATACTAATGGATCTAATGGACATTAAGTGGATTTAGACTATGATCAGATTGATATTTGTTCAAATCCAAATCTCTCAGACAGTGAAATACACAGGCTTGAAAAAAAGAGAGACCTTACACATTCACCTAAACAATTTCTACAGTCAGAACACATCTACACTGAAGCATTGCACTTATGTGATCTATTTTTTATCCAACCGGTACATTAAATGTCTCTTATGTGATGAAAACATCCCATTTGAAAACATCTGCCACACGCAGCCACACACACACCATCATTTATCCCATTAAATGTCAGTTTAATTAACATGCTTTTTGTGGACTTGAGATTCATCTCCTTTGTTCCCTTTTAGCTTCACACAAACATGCCACAGTCTTGTGCCATAGATGCTGTGGTTACCACATTAGTAGGTGATCGACTTGTCCTTTTCCCAAATTAAACATGGTGTCGATTCATCCCGGCTGGTTTAGGTCATTAGATAAATGTGTCCTCCAGACTTCTTAATATACAACTGCTACTATCACATTAGGCTTTGAATCCTCCCATAGGTCTCCTTTATCTTTCTTAAATAATTAACTGAGTTTGTCATATAAAAGAGAAGGCGTTGACATTAGATCCAGACAGAGGAACGGCGGGTAGCGATCACCTTGAGACAACAGGAGCGTGGTGAGATCGGATCAAGATGAAAGACAGATGGGAAGAGAGAGGGAGAAGAAACGGGAGGCAGCGGAGTGAGGTGACACTTCTTAACAAGGTAACAGAAGGAGCAAGAAATGGACTGAGACAGTCGGAGAGGAGATATGAGGAAGAAAGAAGGTCAGATTCATTAAAAAGATACAAGGGTCTGTTTGATTTTCTTTGCCCGGGGCTATCAGGTCCCCAGAACAATCGCACTGGCAGTGAGTTAAGGTTAGACCAGATAATGATCAGTAATACACTGTCTGCACGGACAGGAAGACAATTACAGATGGAAGAGAGACAGGTAGGAAGACGGAGTCGGAGAGAGAGAACCACACGTTTTTTAACTGAAGAGTGAGATTATTTTTACATTAACCATGGAGATTTACACCCCTGTCCATTTGTTTGTGTCTCAGGAGGATTTCGCAAAAACTATTGAATGGATTTCAACATTTTTTGGTGCAGGTCCAGATCAGATCCAGATCTAGTGAATTTAAATGTTTTAAAAAGGGGAGTCTTGGACCTTGGCGGATGTTTGCGCTCTACAGTGCCATACTATATATTTTTTATGTTTTCATCCCTGTTTGTTGGTTGCAGGATTACCCAAAAACTACTCCACAGATTTCTATGAATCATGATGGAAGGATGTGACATGGGTCAAGACTGTTTTGGGTTATCATCATTTTGAGTAATTCATTGATCTTGACAGAAAAAAACACATTTAGGGGACCAATATCTACGAGTGTGTGCAATTTGGTGCAGATCCCCCCAAAAGACTATGTCCAAACAAACATGGTGGATGTGGTGCTGAATTAAGGGAGACTGTTTGGCCTTGGTGGAGGTGAGTATTTACTAAATCATTTGCTCTAGGTTTGACCTACTCCTGCAGTCCTCAGAGGACAGTGAATCCCACCACATAAATAACATGATCTACTTCTGCTGTGTTACATATTTGAAACTGTTTGCCAAAAAATAGATACAAACAAACAGCTTATTACAGCCTCGGTAAAATGTACAGAGTTGGTCCTGGATTTTATTAAGCTCCTAGTAATATTGGTAGTGTAAAAATTCTTGCCCCTTTTTTGTAATTATTCTCTGAAATATCTGATTCTTTGCATTAATATTAAAGTCTTTGATCAATGTCTTGATCCAGGAAAGAAAACCGTTTTTCTATGAAATTAACATGTTTTCAAGTTGGCTGATCTAATTCTGTTTTTCACACGTGGTAGTTTATAGCGGCCCTTTGTACGATTTAAGGTTATTCACTTGACTTTAACAGCTTGAATGTCAATAAAAGCAGGAAAAACAGTGCTGCGGTAAAACCATTGACTGGTTGTGTATATCCCCCTAAGATCCGTCCCAAGAGGCTTTGCTTCACCATAACAAGATCCTAGTCACACGAGTAGCTTGTCAGAAAGCCGTAAACATAATTTGTCTTCAGTGTTGGAACAAATGGCCGATGCAGCTTTTTTTTTCCTGGTGAGGACAGTCTAAATAGGATCGACTATAAAACGCTCTGCAGGCACCATACACACTGGTCAGCACTCTGGGTCTAAAATCCCCACGCTACTGGCATGTGTTTGGAGAGGATAGGAAGTGTGGAGGCAGAAGAGAGAGAACACAATCTGTCCTCCTGCATGCTCTCTGTGAAGCTGTGAGACAAAATCGGCAGGAAAATTTCAATTAAGCGACATGATTTACACCACTCATCCACTAAAGGCTTTTTTTGTTTTGTCAATGTCTTTGTTCAGCAGCAGCGGCGAGAAATTTAACCATCATTTAAAAAAATTACCATTTCTGCCTTTATCACGAGCAGGATCATTTTATGTCAGCTCGAAACACTGACTACGTTTACATGGACACTAATATTGATATATTAACCCGTTTCAGCCAATATTCTGTATTAGATACTGCCATGTAAATGACCTTAACCTGAATAAGGTCATATTCTGAATAATCAATAATGATAATAAGACATGGAGTATTCCGACCTTAGTCGCAATATGTAGACGCATGGCCCTGGGTGTAAACAAGATGGAAAAGGTAAAACGGAGTTGGAGCTTTTGCAAAATCAGACAGAAAACACATACACATGGTATCACACAATTCAGGTTAGGGTTTTACAACTGGCAGAATAATGTCGGACGTAATGATGTGACTCATGATCAAACTTTACTCTTTAACATGTAAAGTGGAATATGAATGGAATATTCTATAAGCAACTTGTGTAAATGCCATAATCTAAATAACGTCTTATTCAGAATGAGGTCAATAGTCAGAATATTGGTGACCATGTAGACATTGTTTTATATGAGAGCGATAAAATTCAATGTCACGACAGTGCTGCTTCAGGTGAAGGTATTGCATTTAGTGGACGAATATCTGCACATCAGGTTTAATTGTTCATTTAAATATGTCTTAAAAAAACACAATTACAACAACCTGTAACTGTTGCCTAGACATTTTAATTTCAAATCTTTCAGTTCCAGACAGCTTCTGTCATGTGTATGAGCCATTTGTGCCAAGCAGACACCAACTTGACCCAATGTCTAAAGATAAGTAAAAAGGTCCAAATCTATTTGTGATATACAAAGATGTTTCATTTTCTTAGTCCTTTGTACGATGAATGAAATGAAAGGAAGGAGACAGAAAGTGGAGGCGAATGTTTAACTCTGCAGAATGTTGGCTCGGACTCGAGACATAAAATAAATGAGCAGCAGGCAGATGGGAGAGTTTCACTGTGGAAGAAGAAATGTGACTGACACACACACACACACACACACAAACACACACCACTCAGAGAAGAATAAAGGTTATTGGTGTGGTGGAGGCGAAGGTACTCAAAAAGTGTATTTGAAGCTTTCCACTCTGCCTCGTCAGATAAAGAAACAATATTCGCTCTGCACTCCTACACTGCAGCACACACACACTCCTCATCTGCAGTTATCAATCAAAATCAAGGAAGTGAGTGAAAGAGAAATGGCTGCGCTACATGGTGCTTGATACCTTCACAACTATTCTGTCTTTTATTCTTCTTCCTAAATTCTTTTTCAAGCTCTTTTCAAGGTCAAATTGTTTTCGAGTGACTGTTCAGACTATAGACTTTGTAGACATATACGTACTGACTCAGACTCTGGCTTTCTATGACACAGTAGTGGAACATACTAACTAATGAACCAACCAACCAACCAACCAACCAACCAACCAACCAACCAACCTACCACCTACCAACCAACCGTCTCATCAAGGAATCACATAAGGCTACAATCATTCCTTAGTAACAATATCACATATGGTGATGCCCTCATTGTAAAGCCAAACAACCAACCAACCAACCAACCCACTAACCAACCAACCCACCAACCAACTAACCAACCCGCAAACCCACCAACCATGAGTGTATTTTGGTAGCATCATAAGCAAAGTACTAGGTCAATGCTAAATGCTCATTGGACAAAGCAAGAAAAAAACAACATCTATGGACACCTGCTCTTCAGTGACAGAAAGACAGGCAGAAGCTCAGAGCTTCAAATCATGACTTCAAACACCTTTACTTCAGTGGAGTAGAGTTCCATGAGCTATTTGATTTGGGTGGAATTCAATTTATCGAAAGGAGAGATACAAATTAAATTGCAAGTAAAGTAGGTAAAAAGTGTATTTCTCAAACTGATCCTAGAGTTATCTTGGGTATTTCCTATGAGTACATAAGTGCAGGAGGTAAACAGTTTGTTTGTGGTGAAAGGTGGGATAAATCAATCCTATCACAGTATGCTAATTGGCTATTTGGATTACACTGTGTTTATTTAGTGGAGATTAGGTGAACCTGACTTAATATTAGTGGTGGGTGTCACAGTTCACAGGAGTTCATACAGGATAAAAGATACAGGCCAACATTGCTTTAATTATTCTTTATCATAAAAGTTAACTTTATATAGGAAGTTAACTTGCTTGAAGAGCTCAGGGCCCTCACCTGATTAAAATAGAAATAGGTGGGTTACATTTATTAAAATATCAAAGCACAGTGAGCTCAGTTGCCTCAGCAAAGTCATTAACATTGCTGCGAGTGTATGGCAGTGTGGTCCTGTATATATGGATGTCTCGCAAAACCTCATGTATATGATTACTAACGCTTGATTTAAAAAGTCGAGCTCATTAGCACTTTAATTAGCTCCGTTTTGCGCCTGTCAAGCTTCTCCTGATCACCATGACACTTACCTGCTCCGCACAGATGGAACAGAGACAAACACACTGGATATTTCTGCATCTTGCTTCTGTTATTCATATCCACCTCTACATCCAGATGCATTTACATGTACATATAGTAATTTCCACACCAGCCGTCTCTTCCTCTCCAAAGTCTGAGGCTGTGACGTGAGAGCACCACCACCTCAAACCACGACTGAGGTGTGGAAACACAACACAGGAAAGGTGATGCTGATGACGCAGTCTCACGCGCAGGTGTTGTGTGAGCAGAGATATTTATATCAGTGTGGTACAAATGTTCGAACCCAGCTTGAACCAGTGGTAAACATGCAGGAGTGATTGCACGCACTGAACTGCTGCAAATCTTTGGACTGTTACCATAGGAGCAGGATCTGACACACACAGTGTTCCCCTCAACCTGCTGCCACATTCATCTGTTTACCATTTTGTGTTGCTGATCCAACGAGAGGAAATGCTCACTTCGCTAATCCCTAGAACCTCTGAACAAACCGCTACCCTCAGTGATGGTCTGGGGACAAGATGTACGGAGGAGCTGTGCTGGAAAGTTCAAAAGAAGGACAGGAGGAAGCCAGGGAGAAAAAAAATGATCAGAAATCGAAAGTTTAAAGAGAAAAGCTTCAAAGCAGAGAGCCAGACCGTGGAAATAAGTGGAAATGCTAATTTATGCTTTCTTAACGTTGGAAAACAGATGCATCCATTTCAAACGATGCAACCGTCACCGCCCACGTACTTCTGTATCCTTTACGTTGGTATGGTTGTTAATCAATACATCCACTGGAGGGCAGCGAGGTTCTGACTTGGTTGTGATATGTACCTCTTGAGATAGTCCTTATCCCTGTGTCTCAGTGAAGTAACATCATATAGTTTCTTACCAACTCGCAAAGCTTTTCTCATTTTTCCCTTGTGTCCTATTGTTGTCTCACTTGGCTACACTGGCCCCCAACAGGACTTCTGGCGGTACTGCTCAGTTATGTCCGTATCCATAAGCCATCAAAAGATGTACACTGCTTGTTTTGACACTGTCCAAGATCTTGTAAAAGATTTCTCTTCTCTTCACACACTCTCGTTCAATGCTTTCCCTCCCAAAGGCAAGCGCTGCAGACCAAACATATAATTATAGTTTCTATTGAGAAGAGATGCAGGGGGATCAATTAGACAGCAGTCAAGCTGGTAAATACTTCTCCATTACGACTTCGCTCGCCGTTCTCTCCATCATTCGGCTTTAAACTAATAAAGGAGAGTGTGAGATAAAGAGAGAGCCATCATTAATTAGTACGTTTCTTTTGCATTAAATATGCGTGATGAACCGTGGCTTATAAATACTGTCTAATCAGAGCGTGTGAGGGCAGAGTGTGCCTGTTTGTGTGTGTTGTTCAAACGTATTGAGGGTATAAGCATATCTAAATATTCAATATTCCAACTAGACCGATTGATATGGGAACACAAAGCACAACCATCTCACTACTCCCCCAATTTGGGACAGAGGAAGCCTGTACCGATAACAATCCATCCTTTTCTGTGCTGCTTTCCTTTTAGATTGCATTTCTCCTCCAGAATCTCTCCATCCATCTGCTGAAATCCTATTTCCATGACAAACAATGAGACACACACAGTCACTCCATCACTGCTGCCTGTAGCTGTCAGAGAATAGTTTGGGGGCTGGGAGTGGGAAGGGGGGGTAAGGGAAGAAAACAACATGAGTAAGGGGAGAGGTGACAGGAGAGGAATGGAAACGCAGTGAATCACCAGTGAATTTGAGGGACTACCGGAGAAAGAGTTTTTGCCTGTGTGTGTGTGTGTGTGTGTGTGTGTGTGTGTGTGTAGAGTCTTGGTCCGATTCCAAGGCATCCAACAGAACTTTAAGTTGGTTGGGTCAAAAAACCTTCTCTCTGTCTGCACATTCTTCTCTTTGTCGATGCGCTCGTCCCTCCATCCGTCTATCCATCCAAGCAACTACATGCAAATACCCATCCATACAGTACACACATATTAAGCTAATATATTAAAGTCACAATATTATGTTATCACACTCAAAATTACTCAAAATTCAAAATATAAATGGTTCGTCATGAAAAATTCCCTCATGGCCTTAAAATGACTTAAATGTAATATGACCCCGTCCCTTCTCCTCCTCTCTCCACCCTCACAGCTCACCTGCAGTGAGAAAAGGAGCCTTTTCCATCTACTGAGTCCCACCCACAGGTTGACAGGATTGGTTTCTTAGCTTTGTGATGTCACAGACCCGGCCTGTCTAACTCGTTTTTTTTTTTTTTAACTTTTTCCTCAGAATCTCTTATCATATAGATTGCACAAATGGGAAACTTGATTTTCACCAGAGGGGCACTTCAAGTGACTGAGCTTGTCAATCACAACAACAAATGCCATTCCCAAGTATGTAACAGTCTAAATAAGTTATTTGACTTTAATCCCAAAATGAAGATGGGTTTGTAGGCAAACAGATATTAAGGCTCTCTAAACAAAGTAATCTAAACAAAAGAACTTTAGTGTTGTACTCACCAGCCTTCTCACTCCTGTGTGTTGGATTTATGAGCTCCTGACCCGGCAAACATGGACACAGCCCATCACATTTGACTGAGATTGTCTTCCCAGCGAGGCAGCTCTGGAACTCCAACTTACACTGGAAAAAAAAAAGACAAAAAACATGGGTAATGGAGGTTTTCTTTGAGTTTTTACTGAAGCAGACAAAAACGACATTACAACCCCATCAGGTAGATTCTTCATAACCTCCATCAGGGAGGTTATGTTTTTCGCCCCTGTCTGTTTGTTTGTTGGTCAGTTTGTTTGTGAGCAAGATCAAGCAAATACTACAGGATGGATTACCCCAGAACTTGGTGAAAGGATGTGGTATGGGTCAGGGAAGAATCCATTAAATATTGGTTTAAATTAAATTAAATTAAATTCTTGAGTCTATTATTTTGGATGTGTCCTACCTAGAATATGTCAAAATCAACATGACCTGCAGACTACTAACATGCAGATGTGTCCCTTGCCATGTAGACACACAATTAGACACAGAGATGCCCAGCAGGATTCAGCAGTAGCTTACAAACCTAATGCAATGCAAAAAACAAGATGGGCTACTTCAGAAAGTAATTTAACAGTATAAATCTCTTTCCAGGTAAGTGAGGGGTAAGAAATCGTTCGGACTAGTTGGGGGGAAAAAATCCAATTACAAGATCGTTCCAAGAGGAATAATGAAACCCGAGATGAGTTATGTAAATTCCGTTTGCGAGACGATGACGTTTTGTCAAGGTGAGACCAGGAAAGTGCATTTACACAACTACACACACATCATATCACACCCAGGCTTAGCCTTATCCTGCCAGCACTTTCATTTCCCACGTTATAATTCAAAATCTATCGTTTGAATCCTCCCCATCACCTCTTTGATAACGCTGCTAATGTTGCTTAATGAAATTTGTTGACAAAGGGATAGCGCTCCGTCCGCTTCACAGCATATTGAATTAGTTGTCTGGGGAGGGAGATGGAGAGAGAGAGATAGAGCGAGGGAGACACACAGACGGAGGGAGCGAAAAAGAAGAGAAAGCGCAGAAAATGGATGACCTCCCCCAGTCACTGTCAGCACAGCGAGAGGCCCCATGAATCTTTATGTTTGTCTCTCTGCAGGGGTTAATGTGGTTTTGATGAAATAGCGTTTTAACACCTGACTATAAGTAAGGAAGGGGGAGAGGAGGAGAGGAAAGGACAGGAGAGGAGAAGAGAGGAGAGGAAGAGAGGATGATTTAAGAGAAGGGAAGTAATGGACTTGCAATAATAATAATAATAATAATACATTTATTTGTATCGCACTTTTCAATACAAGTAACAAAGTGCTTTACCGTATGAAAGTCGTAACAGAGCAATAAATAATAAATATAAAGATAAAGATAATAAAAGTCATAGACATCATGCGATAAAAGCTTTTCTACAGAGACGTGTCTTAGGAAGAGAGATAAAGCAGGTAACCGATAGTCACCTGTTAGTGCTAGTCTAATCTCTTCTGGCAGATTGTTTCCAAAGGTTTTCAGCCTAGATTTTAAAATAGCTAGGAACGTCTTACCAGAGGATGTCAGACCGGGTCCTGGCTCGTAGGGAGATAAAAGGCCTGAATTATAGCTGGCTTTAAAAGTAATAAAATAACAGGCAGCCAGTGCAAGGATGCTAAAACACTGGAGAACTTTGAGTAAGACCACTATAAAGGTAGTTACAGTAGTCGAGGAGAGAGGATTTAAGGGTGTGAAGGATTTTTTCCAGGTCTGTATGTGAGAGATTGAACCTTGGCTATGTTCCTCAAATGATAAAAACACGATTAAGCAACCTTCTTAATGTGGGGTTCGAACTCAGGTCTTGGTCTAAGGCCACAGCCAGGTTCATGCTGAGGTCTCAGTAAATGGTGCTAGTTCACCAGGGTATGCTGTGCTATCATCTGTGCTGGAGGGGTGGGACCAAAGACAATTACATTGGATTTGGAGAGGTTTAGTTGGAGAAAGTTGTTTGCCATCCAGTATTTTAACTCAGTGGGCTGAAGCCTCTAAGGAGATAAGAGCACAGTCCTCTTAATAGGATATTGAGTGTGTGTGTATGTGTGAGTGAGTGTGTGTGCGGTTGGGATGAGGGAGGCATGTAATGTAATAATAAAACATGAATAATCTGGAGACCAGCAGCTCACTGGTGAGCAGAATTTAAGTTGGGCCACAGGGACCCATCACTCCACCAGCTAACTGAACCCCTCCAACTAAAGTACCGCAGAGACCAGAGGGACTCCCCCAGCTCTCCTCCTCCTTTTGTTCCTCCTCTTCAACACCTCTCCTCCTCAGCACAGCCTAGCTCACAGGGGCAGGTTATTAAGAAATCTTATTCTACAGACTCCCTCATACACAATGAGGAGAAACCCAGTCTCAGCTTGTGGCAAACGTTTAGAATAATATGGAATAATTCTCTTTATTAAATGTCTACAAACAACTAGACCTATATGTCATACATTTTGTTGACTTGTCTACATACTTTATCCAAAATGTCTCCAACAATGTTCAAAGTTAACGGGACGTTTCATTTTCATCACAATTTAATTGCATCATATCCAGATTAACCTGTGGCTCCGCTCATCTCTTCTATTACTTCTGGGATATGACGAAGGAAAAACTCACTGCCAGCCAGTCAACAGTTTTTTTCCTCCCACTGTTTGCATTGGTCACTCTTAACAGATCCCGATTATTCACTGGCATTTGCTGCGTGACATGAATAAAACTTTAACACATTCCCTGATCTGTGAATATGATTTGCGCCTTAGTTGCGCCAGGAAGATTTTCATCTGCAATGGTGGTGAAAACAACGACCATGATCCCACGCTGCCGTCAAACTAGGTCTTGTGTTATCGTTTTGATTGTGGGACCCCCAGCAGCTAAAGTATTGCATGTTTAATTTCCGGCAGTTAAGAAACATGGCTGGTATGTGGATGAATACCAAGCTTTCCAGCAGTAGCACTCTAAGAAAACTGTGCTTTGATGAGCCCTTCTCTCCATACACTGTTTAAGGAATGTCGCTGGCTTAAACGCTGGAATTAATAAACAATACAGAGCAAGTGACAACAGGCTGCTCCACTTTGCCAATATCCCTGTCACCAACACATCGATTCACTCCTGCGAGACACTCGAGAGACGCCTTCTATTGTCTATTTGTATGAGGTTCCTGTGTATTGGATTGTCCTTCACCCCTGGAAACCAAAAGGTTGAACACAGCAACAAGGAGATAATATGAATGTGGGTGTTAATAAGACGCCACAGTCTGCTTTATCAAGGACAGAAGGAGAGCGCTTCACTTCTTTCTTTTCCACCTGGTTTCACTCTTCAGCTCCTCAGTCTGTTCCTTTCTTCCTTGACTAATCACTAAAGGTTAAACCTCGTCTTTCTTTCCTCCACAAACCTGCCACTGTGAGCACTGTGTGATTTGATGGTGATGGGAGCATAGTTGGAACTGGGGCTTTAGAGTCAGAGGAGATGGTAATGATGGTTTTACAATGGTGAGTTTAAGCTGCTGATTGGTTGGCTTACGGTTGACCCTGTTCTCAGTCATTTGCCCAACATACTATGAGAAAATGATGAGATCAGTACATGGGGTAGGGTAACATTTATGTTTAATATTGTACATGGTCGATATTATACAAAAAAATGTAATTATTGATGAGACTCACCTTGGAGGAGTAGGTGTGTCCATCAGACCCACACACAGGAGTTGAGTGCAGGGCCGAGCAGAGCCTACATTTCCCAGGAGCACCAGCTTCAAGCCTGCGCTTGTGGCCTGCGCTGCCTTTTCTTGGTTTCACACTGAGGAAGAGAACAATGAGAAACAATTCATTTCATTAAGTCACGAATTGGGATTTTGACATAAACAAACCATCTCACCCAGCGTATGTGAAGCAAAACCCTTCCCAGGGGACAGTATGTTGAATATTTAAACTTTACTCTCATAAATCAATGTGTGGGGGTAAATTGAAGCACAGCAATAACTTTCCAGTCAGGAATATTATCGAAACCCAGCAGAGTCTGTTTCACACTGAGCGGAAAGTTTTAGAAGCGCTTCTGGTTTTCGGGGTCAGCTGAGCGAATCCTGATTGGTCCACGGAGGCCTTTTCAATAACCAGTGTAATTACATTTGATCCAAATCTCGCAGCAATTTTCTATCCAAGTGCTTTCATTGAACACCCCACAGCCCACATCCTTTGAGCAGAGACGGAATTAGAGGCAGAGCAAGTCGTCGCAGAAAAAATGAGAGTGACGATGACAATTGGTGCAGAGTGAACATCAACTACCGAAGTGAACAGGTGGAGATTCGCAGGCGCATGCAACCTGTGTCACAGGCAGAAAATCACTGCACGTGTGAATCTGTAACAGGAGCGCTAGAGAAAAGCACACTGTGAACAAAAATAATAGATTCTGAGCAAATTCTGTCCTGTTTCCTGCTGTAATAATTATGTAACATTTAAGTCTGCTGAACCCTCATCAGGTATAAGGCCGGGCATCACAACAGTTCTAGATTTACATATATGCTGGCTAAATTATCCAAACAGAGGACCAGGTGAATGAAAGACAAACAGACATCCAGGTCAGAAAATGCTGAAAGGTAAATATGCATTAAATATAAATAACTGCATATATTTTTTCCATCCCATAGCTAAATGGCAAAACAGAAATCTTGTAATTCAACTGGTTTGCTCTTCACACCTGACTGCAGAATGCCCCAAACTGCAGGAGCTGTATCACAAAGCTAGGCTGAGATCTAACTAACCACCATAAACAGATTCTGCATAGGGGACTGGGATTCTGCAGGCAAGGGACAAGATTTCCGGGCCGGAAGCCTTCTGGTTTCTGTTTCAAGTTTATCGAATGATGCTTGAGCAGTCCATAGAGATATACAGACCTAGCTGTAACAGATTGTTATTGGAATCAGCCAAAATGTCATCCGGACACAAAAAAAAAAAAACCTGTCTGATTTGCTCCCGACTAATTTAAGACCAAAACTAAGTCAGGACTAACAGTATTGTCACGTTGAAGCTTCCCCACCCAAAGCATAAAGCTTAAATAGTAATCCAAAGTCAAAAAGCTTGAAATCACATTAAGCAACAGCTCATCATTTAATCTCTCCAGAGACGTCAACAATCTGCAAAACTACAACACTCAAATCCCAGGAAGAGCATCAACCACTTTCTTGCCTCTTTAGAAGTGTCACACTCATCGGCGGAGCCACAGTGATTGCCACAGCAGATTAGTCATGCACACTGCACCGATAAACAAAAACCGTGCTGGCAGATAAGGCAAGGCTGCTTTAAGCTGGAAATTTGTAGGTTGATAAACGTCGCCTGAGATGCTTCCACTCATCTTCCTCGCCGTCCAATCCAGTGCTCATCATCCTCTGCGATTAAGCGCTCTGCATAAATGCCGTGTAGCGCGAGAGCGTGCTCAAGTTAATAGTGTGATTTGAAAGGCGGGATTAGCTTGGCGAGGGCAATTAGTGTATATGCATGGTGAATATTCAATGTTCAGGACATTTTCAGAGAGCAGAGAGGAAAGACAACCTCAAACAGACACTAGACAGCGATCTCTCTCTCTCTCCCCGTTATACTACTGTACTTCAGCCGCCTGCTGAGATTCCATGTGGCTCGGATTTAACGTTGCTACAGCCTCCACACAGCAGGATGGAGGCGCTCGCAGATTAACACAGCGAGCCTCCATAATTTAAAAAGGTTAATGTTTTTCTTGCTGCTAATGGAGATGTCCAGTTAAACATTATTATCAACCTATAAGGGAAGTCTGCGAAGAACTAAATCAATTTCAAAAAGAAGAAGAAACTTTGCTTTGCACGTTTCTGTTGACAGCAGCCTAGTGGAGAGCAAGACTAATTTGCTTGTGGAAACAACAGCAGTGATACCAAAGAGTGTACAGGGCATTTTCAAGAAAGTATTTTGTTAGCAGTAGTGAATAATGATCTTGACTCATCTCCCTGATAAACTATGCATGCTGCACCACAGTGTACATTAATTGCATTGCACAATATGGTTTCAAATATCTCGAGAGCAACAAAGTTTGAATTTGTCCTCTGAGAGGTCACTGAATCTGCGTTATGAGAATTACTGCAGCTACTTCAACTCACGTAGATAAACAATATCATGGTCCAAAGAGTCGATGAGCGATGCAGTCGGGGAAACGTGGATTTCAGGTGAATCGTTTGACATATTAAGCAGCAAATAGGACTTAATTAATGCAACACAAGGAAAGGCATTAAAGCAGAGTATCTTAGGAGCTAATGACTTGAGGAAATCAATTAAACCTCAAGACGGAGAAAGCACAACGTGTCTTTTAGGGGAAATGATTCTTGAACTGAAAAATTGAAAAACCTTAAAACTGGCAACGTGACAAGGTTGGAAACACAAACAAATTGGGTCCTGACAGACTCCAAAGGGCAAACTGATTGGATCACAATTCATTTGTGTTCAGAGTGTATTTGTATGTCACTATAATACAGATTCTCGCACGTTGCTGACACACAAAATGCTACTTCAATTCATGCTTCTGCTGCATTGGTATAATTTGCCTAACCTTCCCTGAGGGTCTTTAGCGTATTGAAGTTCAACTTTGCATAGTAATTGTGAATAACAGGCATTTACCCCAACTTAATATAAATTTCATATTTGAGGGAGAGAGATTCTTGCATTAAAACAGCCACAACTCGACAGCTTTGTTGTTTTCTTTTTGTAGATAAGATGCGGAGGAATAAATGTGATATTACTGGTGCTTACCTGTGAGCTGGCGGCTTGTGATTGGTGCAGATGGCCGTCTGGAAGTCACGGCTGACACACACCTTGTGAGGAGGACAGCGCACCTTCAGACAGGGGTCCTTGGTGGTGTCTGGGCCTACGGGGAGAGGACAACGAAAAACCTTCATCTCCCGAAGTGCAAAAATAAATAACACGCAGAGCGAGAGCATCAGGGGTGATATAGAGCTGCATTTGAAAGTTGATGCAGCAAAACATCAAGCTGTTCTTTTTGTTTTCCAGCTGGTAAATTCTTACATTCAACTAAATGAAGCAGGCAGAGAAATAATGAGTTGGGGAAAAACACGGAGACAAAAAAATGGAGAAAGGCACGAGGTAAACATTGAGTTTTCCGCGGTGTGAGTTGCTCTTAATGAGGACTATTCTCCCTGAGCGTCGACCCCATCTTCTCCCAAATCAATCTCCAAAGTGACATTATCGCCGTGGCCGCCAGGCACAGCTGGCAGGTGTCCAAGGTGACAAAAGATCACAGCAGCTCATTGACTCCGAGCATTGTGTCGTTTCACACTAGGCTAACAGCACACAGAAAGTCTCATTTGACAGACAGAAGAAAATAGGAAAACAGAAGATGGAGGAGGTAAGAGAGAGAGGGGAGAGCCTTGAGTAAAAATGAAGTGAGAGACGAGCCCACATCAGGCAGCAAACTCTGGGCTGATGGCCCTCTCTGTCACACAGGCTGTGCTGGATGTGGGTTGAAGAAAGATAAAACGCTTTTTAAAAAAAAAATAATGAACAAAACCAACTGAAAAAAACAAAGACAATAAAACGAGATCAAAGGCATAGTGGGGTTTAAACCACATGTGGAGACCACATGGCACCACCATGGTAAAGGGACTAAAAATGATTTCAAATCCCAAGTTAATTAAGACTGAGTGCAGAGTGTACAGATCAAAGCCCCGCGTTATGTACAAGTCATTAGCATGTGCCTGCTAACATCATAAAACAAGAGTGGCCATGTCTCCATTAGGGACTCTAATGGGATATGCTTGAGCCACAGCTGGTGTCTGATGTGAACATCAACTAGTTTCTGACCCGATCGTACATTGTGCTGCTGTTTACATGCTGGTTTATCAGCGTTAAATCAGCCAGAGACTCGGCAGTTTTTCACTCCTCTGCTTGCGGTAACGCTATAATCTCCACAACCATCTTTAAGAATGAATGAGCAGCGACCCATATCAACTGTAAACATACCTAACTCTGTCAGAGGAAATTAAAGAGCTCTCTTTATCTTTGAGGTGTAAGAACAAACACACTCAATAATGACAGAGAAGCTGAGATAGTCTCAGGGGAGGAGATTCATAGTACGCTGCACACATCTGTCATTAATGAGCAACGCACTTATGTCTTTACAACCTGTAAAACACACACACACACACATGCAAAAGCACATATACAAGCCTGCGTGCCCTCTCATAATCTACATCGCAGAGACAGATAGCCGTCTGTGCTAGAGCATGTTTCTATTGCCTGCTTTTTGAGACCTCCATCTCGCAGTGCTGCAGGAAACCTGTTTTATTTCACTTTGCTACATAATGACTTTATCACAGTGAGGAAAAGAGAGATGGAGCGAGGAGAGGGGAGAAGAAAAAAAAAATGGGGGATTGTCTCTGGTTAACAGAGGATTGGAGAACAATTTAGGATTAGAGTGTGACCTCCACTCGCGGCCAAATTGGAAGTAAGACACACACGTACAAATGCCACTTTATCCACCTACACACACCAATATGCAAAGCATTGCATGTAGACCATTACGATAAAACGTTCTCATCAACAATAAAACAGTTAATTTGCAGAGACAACGCTGCGCTGAATGTGGAATCGTTTTTCTCAGCTTATGTGATTTGAATTTTTATGCTATGTAAAGACAGGAGATGGGAGGATAACAGAGGGGACAAGAGGAGCAGAGACGAGAGGAGAAAGAAAAGAAGGGTGGAGGAGAGGGGGGCAAGAAAAGATGAGAGGAGAAGAGAGGAAAGGAGGGGCACTGTAAACAGAGAGCAAAGGCAAAGACAGAAGAAAAAGAGGGAGGGGGAAGTGGAAAGAAAAGGAGACAAAAGAGAGGAGAAAATGACAGAGCGAAGAGGAGGAGGATTGTTGGGTGAAAGAGAGTTTTATCCATCTATTAAAAGCTTGAGTGAGCAGCATTGGCAGTTAAACCAGCCAATCAATTGTAATGCAGGAGCACTGCAGCACACTCTTGCCACCTCTCCTTCACTTTCCTCAGTACGTGTCTCTCTTCTCCTTTTATTCCTTTTTTCTTCTCTCTAATCTTAAAATATGACTCTATTCTCATCCTTGTCCGTGAATAAGTTAATTTGCATGAACAATAAAACTTGAAATGCCTTATTACGTATCCATTCATTCCAAGTGAAACTCCTCTACTGAACCACATTTTTACCTTGAAAACGTTATTGATTTATGTAAATGAACAAGGTTGCCTGTTGCTGATAAGAATTTGCCAAATGAACAAGTGCAATGGGTGTGAGTGTGAGTGTGTGGTATGTGTGTGTGTGTGTGTGAGTAATCATTATGATTCTTCATCAGACACTGCTGAATGGAGGAACTGTGAAAACACATTGCTTTGAAATTGGAGGCTGATAAGGGAGGACGCAACACAAGAGAAGTTTAGTCGTGTGTGTTATTCACTGTACTGTTACAGATGCAGTTTCTGAGCAACAGCAACAGTTGCCCACACAGACACGGCTCCCAATTTGTCTAGCGATTGTCCTTGGCCATTTGTAAAGCTGACTGATGACCCCCGGGTGCCCAGTTACCAGACTGTAGGGGTGAGACAGATGGAGGGGTTGGCAGAGCTGTTGCGGAGGGTAGCGAGGACACAAGACAACTGCAGATGATTCACAAATGGCCCCAAAAATGTCCTCAGTTTTAATTTAAGTCGGACACAGACATATTGTGTTCCTGACGGATATTTCCAAATAATTGCTGGGACCAAATCGTGCTGTAAAATATCTAAAATAATTTGTATTTCAGTCAGATTTACTGAGGATTTATGGCAAATGGCCACATTGTTACATTAGGTAGAAAATGCTTGGCACAATAAACTCTCAAATGATGCAAGATGCAATGCTTATTGTGCAAATAACCCTACAAATTAACTTAAATTAACAACACTATCACATTAATCATCTTACATATTAATTTCAAGTCACATGTGGATGTAACAATGGACCCACTTAACTTTATTAGATGTATCAGAGAGGAAGCTGGGCAGCTGCACTGGAAGACCAGCCAATCAAACTACACAGGCACTAGCCAAGCAAATCCCAATGTGAAAGAGGTTGCAGAGGCAGCTGGTGAACCTGGTATATGTTCATCTGGTTGTTGTTTCTCGTGTACGTCTCTTTAGTATTACATTGATAGCTAGCATGGCATGTTAGCACTATAGCTGGCTATGTTATGTGTCCAAAGTATGACCAATTGTTGTCATTATGATGATGATGTGCAAAAATCCAGCGTCAGGCAAGCACAGTCTGAAGCGCTAGCTAACGCAAACCATATGGGTTTTGTTTAATGTTAATTGAGAGATTCTGAAGATGGAGGTTACTCTTAGAAATACAATGTACATAGAACAAAAAAACTGTTTAATCTACCATTGCTCTCAAGTTTTAATACAGAAAACTCAATAAAACGCATCTGTCCATAACATTGTCCCTTCTGCTCTAAAGAAGCAGTGGTGTCATTTCCTGTTGTATATTCATATCTGTGCTTATAAACAGAGGCTGTAACAACCGACACATTTTGAAATTTTGTCCGTTATTTCTGACACTGTCAGAAATTTGATTCCTCCTTTGGTCCTTTTGATGCAAAAGCACTAAATTGGCTGCTAGTGGTTTTGTCCCACAGCGTTTGATCTGCTGCAGAAACCACTGTTTTATAATTTTTTTTACTGATGACCAGTGGTTTCATCATGTTCCTCTCAGAGTCAACTCTGGTGCGGAACAGAAATTGTACATTGTAAAGGGACCAAAAGGGAGAGGCTGGGTTGGTGAAGGAAGCTGCTGCAGCCGCCGTTGTTGGCATGACTGTATGTGCAGAGTGATTGTGGGTGCATGAATGTGATTGGATGTTACCAGTCAGCTGATCGCCAGGCAGCTGGTGAAGCATAAATGAAGAAGCTGATGCTAATCAGGAGTGTGAATTCAGAGCATGATCCAACTGTATTCTGCATTGTGACAGAAATTCCCAGTTGAAATGAATCTATCTCTAAGAAAATTGGTATTAAATTGAAGGGATCCCATATCTCTGTGTTATATACATGTATATATTGTAATTAATACGAGAAAAATTAAGTTGTGGCTCAATGATATTCGTTATATTCGGAACCAATATACTCCTCTACTAAACGCAACAAAGTTCTTAAGACTCTCACAATCTTAAATAAAAAAATGCATTCACGTGGACACCTTGTGGCTGTTGTACGTTTCACTGCTGTGTTTCTGTTTGCTTTGAACGCTCGGCTGTTGCTGCAAACTCAGAACCATCCCAGCTACCATCTGGTTAGATCTGCTGTTGTATGCCGAGGGGGTGGGGAATGGGGTGGGGGGGGAGGATCAATATAGTCCTTGGTTGGTAGCTTAGGCTCAGAGAGCACAGCACGAACATAAAAGAAAATCCATCCCTGCTGGAAAAAAAAAGGTTGTGCTGCAGCGTAGACAGAAAAAAAAATTTGGTTACAAAAAAAAAAAAGCTTCAACTGACTGAACATGAAGATCAATGAAATTTTCATTAAGCCCGTGTAAAGAAAATATGCCTGTATTTTATCTATGAACATGTAAAGAAATACGTGAAGCTATGAGAGGTTTGGTGTATTTTTCTCATCCCTTTGTGTCTCTAGCCACACCGGAGTTTTACCCAACGTCTCACATGTCATTTTTCAAGCAATCCCTATATCATCGTGGTGTGAGGCAGCGTTACAACACATCTGCAGTAACATCACCCAGTGTTACAGTCTTGGAGCTTGAGTTAACTGTTTGGGACTTTATGTCATGACATTTATATATATGTGTGTGTGTGTGTATATATATATATATATAATATAACATAGGTGCCCCCCTCCCCCAAAAGTAGTTTTTTGAATTTCCAGGGAGAGACACTTCAGCCAAAAGTTAAACTTGAACTTTTTATTGAAAATATCCATTCTTCTCCACTAAAGGTTAAAGATGTATAGATTTAAAAAGTCGTTATTTGGAATATATAAAATATTTAACCACAACAAGTTGTTTCTAACACTTCCAAAGCGTACACGACTTTCTTCTACACATACTCATGGTTTTGATTCGAGCCTTTTACATGGAAAACGTAGAATCGTTCTACAGTCTCTGAATCATTGTTAACTGCATTAGCGGGACAGTGTTGCTGTTTCATTGCGCTGTTATTCACGCAGACATGCCACAAATATGGCAATTTATTGTCTACACTGTGCAAGAAGTCCTCCTTTAAAAGGCTCCTGGATGATTCAACCCTAAACATGTCTTCCAGCTATTTAATTGCTGCAACACTTCCAAGTGGGTTCCTGGCAGAAAAGCACATTACACTTGAAGCAGTAAAATTTTATTACAATTAAACTTGACAGTAAATTGCCCTACTCGTCCACTTTTTTGTCTCCGCAAGATTTTGTCCATCCTCTTTTCTTTCCCACCTAATGTTTCTTAAGAGACAGGAGAAGTGGCGATGGAGGAGAGGGGTGAGATAAAACACTGTTCCCGTGTCCTCTAATACTGGACGGTGGCCAGAACAGAGTGCAGTGATTGGATAATAAAGATAGTCATAGTTCAATAGAAGAGGCCACATTGCCAACAAGCCCTGTCAGAGACTAGAGGGTGACCTTAAATGAATTGCTGCTGTGCTGTACATGGGTCAATGGGGTGTTTTTGTAATCTGTGTGCACGGGTGTGCGCGCTCCTTTTCCATCTGTGTGCTCTGTTGCTCTCATTGTTTGCTCTCCCCAGCTACTGTTTCTAATAGCAAATAAACAAGTTTAAAATTAAATAAACAAGAGCTCCAACAACCATTCCCAAAGGACATGTTTCTGTTATTAGAAAAATGAGCATCACATTCAGGCCCTGATAAACTAATTAAAAAGGTGTTTCTTCTCTTTCACCTGGGGGTCTGCAGAGGAGAAGAGAGAAGAGAGAGAGAGAGAGAGAGAGAGAGAAAACCGATCAGGAGGAGATAAAATCTCCGTCTGTCTCTGCTTCGTGAACGTTCCTCCGGGTCCGACTGTTTGGGCTGTGAGAGGCGTCGGAGCGAGGGATGACAGAGAGGAATGACGGAGGCATGAAAGCACAGAGAGGGCCTCTGGGAGAAGACGGAGATAGAATGGATTCACCATCCAGAAAATTAATTATTGAAAACATGGGTAAATCATATTATTGCGGATGTGGCTGTGGAATGGAGAAGATAAACAGGCCGCCAGAAGAAACCGCAAAATACCAGGAGACTGAGGGAGGCTGAGGACTATCACCTACACAATGAATAATCATCGCTGGCCATTAACATTATACACACATATTCCAACACATAATGCAAACTTACACATTGTATTGGAAAAACACCTCTGTCTCTTAACTTGCAGCTAAAAAACATTTCTATAAGAACAAGGTGAAAGCAAATAATCTCTTGGTGTTTGAAGACAGCTTCAAAGTGAAGGAGCATGCGAAACCTACCCAAGAATTCATTTTAAGTGGAATTTGCAACTAACAATCCACATTTTGTTTTTATTTTATACACGACCTGTTTAATTTGCATTTACGATCCTTAGCATCATCAAGGAGAACTGAGAGGATGAAAATAAAACATGCATGAAATGTGTTTGGTTTGAGGGAACACGGACACGCTCAGAGAAACACAAACAGATATTTGGTTCGAGCTCGGGGCTTGACGTTTATACTTTTATTTAAAGGAGCGCATAAAGAAGTTTAGAGCTGTAATGAAAATGTATCAAATTTAATTTTTTTCCTCAATACACGGAGACATTTATAAGAAAATAAACTAGGATTTTAATCACTAGCTTCAAATTGTATTTATCATTTATTAATCTTTAATATTGGGGACCTACTGACACGGAATCTGATTTTTTATATTTAATTAAAGAGCCTGTGTATCCGACACACTGAAATAACACAGCTGCAGACTAGTACATCTCCCACATGTTATTCTTTTAAAAGCTTCTTTAGCCAAATACTGAAAATCTATAGTTTGAAAGGTCAGTTGGGAGATGTCACCTCTGACAGTGATGGACACCAATATTCCAACTATTGACCTTATTATATAAATTCGATTTTAGTGATGAGTTGCTAATATTTAGAGCCTAGAGACTTTATTCCGCCATTTATAAAACCCCAAGATGAAATAGTTTAATGCACAATGCTCCTGTTAACCATTGAGGGAGACTTCTATCTGATTTTACAAAAGCTACAACTCCTTTTTATTTTCCCATCTTGTTTACATCCAGGCCATGCGTCGTCAAGCAGATGTTAACTGCTTGTTGAAGTCACAAAATGCTGTGAAAACTCCAATAAGATGTTATAAGAAACTGCAGCCGAATGTTTTCCGCCCTGATTTACTGATGGTTATTAGAACTGAAGCTCAGTGAACCTGTTTATCTTTCCAACCTCAGTGTCTGAACCCAGTCACTCACCGCTGCCCCCAAATAATATTTCACATTCGCCAGTTTTCCCAGGCTTATGATCCTGCACTGCAGAGTATAAATGGTCTGAAGGAACACCTCTATAATAGAGTCGTTCTTTTTATTCTAAACACAAAAGAAATAAGTCTGCTCAGTGTGTTTAGACACAGAGGACGTCACCGGAGCAGCAGATTTTGTGAGCAGGTCGTCTCTTTCCGACCTCAGCCAGCAAATCACATTATGTTTTTTTCTCTGCAGAGAACACTGGAACAATATTTATCAACCTTTTTGTTAAAAAATCTGAGAGGATCTGCTTTGGCTGAATTTTGTAATATCTATTTTCTCTTTGTATCTGTTTTGTCGATTGTGGCAGGGTTAGAAGTGCGCGTCAGCTGTGCACGAAGGGAAGGTTTTCCTTTTATTCACTCACTTCTTCTTTTAAATTTGTACAACGTCAGCTGGTCTTTTTTTTCGTTTGCTTTAGAAAAAAAATCCCCTCGACTCTAAACTGGACACATGTTGCTGCCAGACTCAAAGTTAGTGTCAGTTTGACCTTCAGTCGATGTCAGGAGAGGTCACAATGAAGACCACGCTCTTGACTTGTGCCTGGTTTCTCATTGACCCACTGTGACTTTTTCCTCTGTCCTCACACACCATCACATGCACACACACACTTGCACAGGTGGATGACAGGCATCTGGCCTGTTGCCTCACCTTTAGTGTCAGGGATAATTAAATGTTTTTGCACTGTCCTAGACGGAGGCATTCATTAATCTAAATCTGAAAGGTGTGTGCGTGTGTGTGTGTGTGTGTGTGTGTGTGGATCAGCCTTCTGTCTCCTCTACCTCCATCTAGTCTTCTCTCCTGTTATTATCCACTTATGTTCACCATTTTATCAATTTTACTCTAAACTAGAAATACCGCACTCTGTTTGCATGCCTCCTCTACCAGTGTAGTTTCAGCCTATGTAAAGTTTGTTCCACACTCTCACACTTTTGCCACCGTGACCTTGACATTTGATCTTTGAACAACAAACTCTAATCAGTTCACCGGTGAGTCAAAGTGAAGGTTTCTACAAAATGTGAAAACATTTCCTCAAGACATTCTTGAGATATTGCGTTCACAAGGCTGGGGCGAACAGATGCAGATAGACAACCCTGAAAACTGAGAATGCCTCAGGCCACATGGCTGCCAACAGCATGGAGGCATATAAATATTCAAAACAGAAATACCTACCCTGACATGCAAAAGTTGTGAGTGTCCATTAGATCACAGCGTTACCCAAAGCATGTGTTGAATCTAAAGCAACAGCAATAGACAGTTCAATTTGTCTGTGTTTGAAAACCCTCTTCAATCTCTCCTTTCTTTAAACACCATCTAGAAGACAAAGCCTGTGCGCTGAACTGAACACATTATGCCTCCAGCCAGATTACTACACCACACAGTAACTCACAGCAAACACCAGACGAGAGGAAAACGGAGATTCTGATGAGGCGACATGTGATTCAAAACGCTCCCACTTTGCTCCATTTAAAGGCAAAACGACTACGGTTTGTTTGCCCATATAGAACATGAGGGGTCAACATCAGTGACACGACATCAAGAGAGAAGAACTGTAAAAAATAAGCAGACATTTCACCACAGACCCAAACATCTGTATTTGAACTGACTCAAACACACAGAGACATATTTATCCAAGCTCTCACATCAGTAGAAGAATGTGTCTGATGCTCTTTTTGTAGATTTATCTTGGGTTTTGATACCGTGGATTACATATGTTACCATGCAGCTTATCTCACAGTGAATTCAATCAAAACATGTGTAATTGTTTTTTTAATTACCTAACGAACAGAGCTCAGTGTGTCGCTGCATCGGTGACATTTCTATTTGCATTTTGATTTGCCAATTGGTTCCCCATTTAGATTTCCATTCGCTAACTTTTGTTCTCTGGAGCCTATTCGTGGCAAAACTAATCTGCCGTGAAGTGGAGCGACTGACTTGCGTGTTTATGCTCTTGAACTGAATTACTCAGTCGAGCCATCTTTAACGTTTCGTGGTTGCACTGCGTCTCCAGCTTCAGGGCAGATGGACGTGAGATATTTGATTACGTATAGTCACCAACTGTTTTATGAATGAGATCACACGTTGTTTTGTAAATAAGCAAGTTTGTTTTCAGTAACACACACGGTGGTCTAACAAATTAGTTGACTACAGTTCACCTCCATCAAATTCAAATGTTAAAAGCTGTAATACCACTTTATTCTTGTAATAAGTAATAAAAAACGTTACAAGAGTAAATTCTTAATTTTATGAGAATTAAGTCCTTATATTATTTGGGCTACATCTCATTTTACTGGGGATCAGCCAGTTGCTTGCATTGAAATAGGAATGTGCAGCATCTTGTTACGTTAAACTTTAGTATAGTTTGGTCGTAATAGACTCCGAGACCATCGTTTGTTACATCTGCCTGATATTCAAAGGGCTTTTGTAGTTTTTACAGTGAGAGTGAGATAAATTATGACCTACATCTCACAATGTTGTGACTTTTTTCTCGTTAAATTATGACCTTATTCTCACAATATTACAACATTGTTCTCAAAATCTAAATTTTTTCCTCCAATATGGCCTTTAAAGCTGTGTCACACTTGCTGGCTAGTAGGAATAAGCATATTAAAAATGTTGGCTGTTACCCATGGAAATCTCAAACACACACCATTATAAAGCATTTTGGCGCACTACACCCACATTAGCTTGTCAAGCCACAAGCACAAACACCAGAGCAGCATGCCACTGGAATCCCAGTACATTACCACCCACTTACAGAATTTTAAATTACAATGTTAGCCTGCACTGTATATGTTAGAACTGAAGCTAACCCTGGAAATAGCTCCATGTGTCTAAAGGGCCCGACTTTGATCTTCCTGTGTGTGAAATGCTCAGTGTGAGCTCGGTTATCTCTCTCCTCCGCACCGACATCTCTGCACACAACCTGAGACGGGGAGGAGAACTAATTGTATTAAACGCTGTTGCATTATCTCCACTGTTTAACGGGAACTGTAACCGAGACAGCGGAGCGGAACAATTTAGGCTCAACGCAACACAATGCCTCAGTCTGCATTTATTTCTCATTACACCTGATACCTGATCACGCTTACTATACAGATCTCACTTTTATAGGAGGAGTAAATCACATGCCCTGTATTAGCTAAGTCGGCTGTAACACCAAGAACATAGTGGTTAAGAGTCTCAACCGACTTTTAACTGCATGTTGGCTGAAACTAGTTTTTCAGCCAGTGGAAATGATTTTTAAAAAAAAAACACTCTCCACCCTGATGAAAATGATGATCCCATTGAACTCACCATCCTTCACTGTCTTCTTGGTCGAGCCAGGGTGGGCTTTACTGCCTGGGTCTCCACTTCGACCAGGTCGGGCCTCTCGCTCTACAGAAACCAAGAAGAAGCAAAAGACATGTGAGAGTAGTTCGTATTTTTCAACATTTTGTGAAACATAATATACTTGTTTGATGTTGGAAGAGAAGATCAATAGTACTTCAAATCAGTCAATGAGCTGAGAGGCAGAGAAAAACAGGTGGTCTGTCTCCATCCAAGGTACAAAAATACACATGCCAGCATTAATTAACAAGATACATGTCTTTTATTTCATATATTGACAGGAACTAAAGAAAAATCTACAACTTAACATCTCTGCTGGTAGCCCGGCACCACTGTGGTAACACAATAACACTCCACGACCACAATCGCCTACAGGGACAGCGCCACTCTGCCATTGAGGTCAAACTGTGTAAATTTACCATACTAAGTTATACTGCAGGCTCCGGTCAAATGCTAGACTCTATAACTGCTATTGTTATGGCACAGCAAGTGACTAATAAGCTTGTTTGGACTTTGGGTGACCCACAAAAACGTATCTAACTTGCCTAACGACAAAACTTTTCCCCCTGTGTGTTTCACCGGGGTTTCTCACTGTGAATAGCCACCAATCGGGTCTCTTTTCTCCCCTGAATCACAGTGTGTTAGGGTTAGGCGTTTTGAACGGGCGCTACACGGGTTAAACAAATGAGAAAGGACATCTTAATTAATATATTGCTGTGTCGCTGTAAAGTGCCACTAACGCCTAGTTCTCTCTACATGGTTTTCATCTCGATTTGCTGATGAGTTCTGCAAGTCGCAGATAAAAGCCCCCGATCGGCGTTGAATGTGCAGTCGTTAATCGCTAAGCGTGAACTCTTAGAAGAGGCTCTCCAATGCATCTCCTGGGGTACATAGACTCAGATTTCCAACCTGCTGGAAGCATAATAGCATTACACCTTCATTACTGAGACATAAAATCATGTAAACACGTCCCCTGGAAAAGCAAAGCAAAGCATCTAAATCTCTTCATCTAGGTTGTACGCGGATCCACCTTCTCTCCTACACCGGCACTGCAGTACAGCGTCCCATATGGAGGCAGGCCAGTGATGGCGGCGCCTCGGGGAGGCAGCGGAGCCGCCAAACACTGAGGTACAAGGAGTTTGTCATGTCTGTCTGTAGGCTGTGACATCAACACCCTGAGATGATTAACTCTCAGACTCATCCATCTCCTGGGTTTATCAGCGAGTGACGCCTTTGAAGGAGGGCTGAACATAATCACCAGAAAAAGGTAGTGACATGTGACTATGGGAGACAAAACCCCAACTTTTTGGTCAATACACCCTGTACTCATTATTCCTCCACACTTTGCCTTCTCCCCTCTTTGCCAAAGCCCCGTTCTCCTCATTACGAGATGCCTTTCTTATCTCTGACTTATCCTCTCTGCAGGCAATCTCTCTCAAGTGCTCTCTGTAGGCCCCGTGTCTGTATATCTTTGTTTCTCCCGCCGTCTGCCTCCCGGGAGACTCTCTCGATGCTGCTGTCACTTTCGCACGCTGGCATTTAGCCTGAGGGCTGCCGCTGTGATCGCTACCAACAGCCTGCTCACATCCTCTGAAGTTTATTTATCCTAATTTATGATGATCATTGGAGGCTCTATTGCCTACTGGGCACAAAGGGCAAAATGAAAACACACACACACACACACACGCACACAAACATACACACCTCGTCTTCCCTCTGTGTGATTTACTGCTGTGTGTATCTCCCCTTGAAAACAGCCTGTTCAGCAGTGCTCGAACACTGCAGTCCATTGATTCACAACTTCATTTTGCTTCGAGTTTGTTGTTGGTTTTGGCTCTGCCTTTGTTAACTGGAAGTGCAGGAGCAGTAACAATTCACCGGACTCACTGTGGCGGTGTCTGCCTTTCTTAATCACCATTTCTCTTCTTAGCCGCAAGCTCATCTGCACCTCTTCTTCCACACCATCCCTTCTTTTCCTTCCTAAACAGAAATGTAACTGCTTTGCTGATATGATTGCTTCATGTGTGCATTGAATTACCCAATACCCTTGGCGTGACTGTGTATCTCTCCTTCCTCTGTGTGTCCGCAGGCTCCAGGTATCATTGATTACCACCTCACAGTGTGTATGTGTGGGTGTGTGTGTGTGTGACTGGTTAATTTACCGCACACGCCTGAAATCACTGTAGCATGTACGAGTGTGTTCCGGCTGATAGTCCCATTTATGTGTTAGGACTCGACACTGCGAGCGCTCACCCCGCTGAAAGAGCGAGATAAGAGCCGAGCCGAGGGTCGCGGATAGCGAGTCACTTTTTATGATGTGGCCAACAAGCCATTAAAATCTGAGCGGTAAACAATGTTTAAAGAACGCCTGGAGAGCGAGCTACAAACCCTTAGCACATTAAACTGAAATGAGATATTTGTTCTTTCTCCGGCTCACACTCCATTTAATGCACAGACCTGAGGTGCCACCCATTGTTTGTTGTCCTATCCGTCTCTTCTCTTATCGGTTTCTCTCTTTCTAATTCTTTCAGCTCCTGCAGGCACAGATCAGAGATGGCTGTATGAGAATGTATTGAGACGCGGGTGACAGAGTTGGGGGTGATTAAAGATGGACCGATGAGGAATGGGAGCAGACAGAAATCATATCTTCACAAAGACAGAGGCTTAGTGAGATGAAGAAAGGGCTGATGAAATATATAACAGCGACGCGCACTCTGCTGGGAAAACACAATGTCACGTCTAATCAGGCTGATTGGCAATTTGGAAGTTCCAGATTTTTCGAGGCTTTGTTTATGGCTGCTACTGCCAAACCAGGGAGCATCACAAATGACTTCTCCTTTTGCTGCCAAAACAGTTCCCATGGCAACCACTTATTCACTGTATAATCTAATTAAGCGCACAGGCAGGAGTAGTGAACACCTGAAAATTCTGAACTTGTATTGTCTTTTTGTCTGTCTTGGTGTGTGTTGTGTGTTCTCTGCTCGCGTCTCGCTGCCAGTTTGACTCTCCTGTGCTCCTCTGCACTGGCTGTGATAAAGGAGCACCGCCTGCCATTTGTAAATCCTCCCTTTGACTCCCCATCTCGGGATAATGCATTGCAATCACAGCCTCGCAAATCTGCGGAGCCTGCCTACATACAAGAGCCCAGAGAGAAATAGGCTGAATTCTGCTTCTGACATTGGTCTTGCTGACAGTACAACAGCCGCCAAGGACTCTTCCTCTCCTTCTGCCTCTCTGTCTCTCTGCTACAAGCTTAAAGGTCTTTTTTCAGGGCAGCTCTCCAATCATTTCAGATGGGACCGAGCGGAAAAATAATGCAGATGCAGAAAAAGCAGTAATAAATAAAAAATTCAGTTTGACTTTTGGAGGAAGGCTGAGCTGACCTGGAGGGGACATGATGGATTTACGGTTGAGCTGAATGCTGAAAGCTAGACAGGAGCTGTGCTGGGTGGCCATAAAAGAGGAGATGTTGTGGCATGTACAGTGTGTGTTACCATGGTTAAAGAAGCTGGAGAAGTCAGCCGTTATATCACAATTAAGTTAAAGAAAAACCATATCCACTATTGTATTTCTATCTTGGTAGAATTGATCCTATTAATTAAACATATATATGTTTATTCAAATTTTTTGATACTTAGGTAATCAGGTAGTTAATTATTATCTTAATTATTATTATTCATTTCTTTTATATTCTATTTTCTCTATCAATTTGCATTTGATAACAGAGCTTTATAATTTTACAACAATCAATAAAGTTGAATTACTTCCCCACGGATGTATGCCTCAGACAAAAAAAGTGCCATTTAAGTCAACATACGTTTTATTTCCAGGCTCTTACGCGGTCAACATGACCTTTGACCACTGGAATCTAATCAATTAATCTTTGTGTCCAACTGGCCAAAATGTGAAGAAATTCCCAAAAGGCAGACTTGACATATACTGTTCAAGAGGCTAAAACCATGTTTGGTGAGGCCACTGAGATCTTGACCTTTGACCCTTTACAACCAATTCAAAAATTCCCTATTGGTGTAGCTGATGTATCACGTTCACAAGAACATGAGGTCAGAGTGACATTGACCTTCAAACTCCAATCAGTTCATCCATGAGTCCAACTGAATGTTTGCCACAAATTTTAAGAGGTTCCTTTGCGGCATTCTTGAGATATCGTGTCCACAGGGTTAAAAAGTGCTTTGTGAGGTCACACTTACCATTGACCTTTGACCGCCGAAATACTATCAGTTCATTTCTGAGTCCAACTGAACATTTGTACAAAAAATGTAAGAAATTCTTGAGATAACGTGTTCACAAGAATGGGAAAGATGGACAGACAACCCGTAAACATAAATCCTCAGGCCACTAAATCTAAATAAGAGAATGTGTCTTCCACTCACTGTTATGGCTCAAGTCGGAAGCTTTGTGTGTGTGTGTGACTATGAGATTGTTTAACGGGAGGTAATTCTGTTTTTCTTTTGT
Organism: Hippoglossus stenolepis; assembly: GCF_022539355.2. Classification (NCBI taxonomy): domain Eukaryota; kingdom Metazoa; phylum Chordata; class Actinopteri; order Pleuronectiformes; family Pleuronectidae; genus Hippoglossus; species Hippoglossus stenolepis. The sequence goes on along the minus strand of NC_061489.1, from coordinate 16,539,868 downwards.
AAATGAGAAAAGTTTTCAGACAAGACTGAAAACATGGCTGATGTTTGAATGACTACGAGGCAGCCTCTACCGCTACAGTCAGTCACGGGTGGGCGGAGAGTAAAAGCAACAAGCTAAGAGCGTGCCTGTGCAGCTGAGTGTATAAGCCCATTGTGTATATTGTGTGAACAAAAGAGAACTATGTGGGTGTGTATGCTCATATTCCTTGGACTTTTTATGATGGCAGAAAGTCACAGGATATTGGGTTTTGCCTAAACAATGGGACTAACTTTGGTAGTTACAAATTAATGCAAAAACTGGTTCTTTTGTAAAATGTGAAAGTTTTCCAGGGGCTGTTTTCTGAGATATCACTAGGGAGACGCATCTCAGGTATCTTTATCCTCCTCATGAGACTCAAATCCCTGACTCTTAAAAATGTGGCTATTGTTGAGTGTAAAACTTCATTCTTGACAACGGAAATCATGGTCGGACAATGTTTGACAATTGTCTTCAACAAAAACAAAGAGGGGCCTGCACACTTACTCCACTCCTGACAAAGATCCTCTGCTAGGCTAGCTCTTTAGCTTTGTCACAGTGCAATTAATCCAAGTGGGTTAGACTATGATGCAATCAGTCTTCAATTGCAGCCTCTGAAGGATGCAAAGCGTTGGTGTCCTTACCTGTAAAATACTATTGATCATATATTTGATATAAATGTTAATGAACCTGTCACTTGAATATTAATGAGAAATCTCCAAAGTCTAATTAAGTTAGTTTAAATTATTTTTTTTGAAGGATTTGATGCATTTTTATCAGACATAGTAAACAGAATATCTTTGAATTGTTGTCACCTCCTGGGATATATTTTCCATGTTGGATTTATTTAATAAAACATCAATCTGACATCCTGTTCATTAAAAAAATCAGCAGATTAATCATAAATGAAGAGAGGAAACTTGTTGAATTGGTTTAAAGCTCCGGGAAAAAATATCTGAAGGACCATGCATTGAGATTATTTTTATTGAATAGCTTCTATTGTATTAGTGACATCACCCTCAAGTGCTGCTTTATCTTTTATTTTGTTGCAAATTATGTCCCCTTACATTCCTACTGGCCCCCGGGCACTCACTATGAAAGCATGAAGCTCTGATCTGAGGACAGCAGATGTCCGTGTAATCCACTCACAGGGGGAGCCGGGCTGTCCGGGATGCAGGCCAATGTCACCCACATACACAACCCAAGCCACACACCTGCACCTACTCACAGAGCTATAGAATTTTAAGCCTTACATGTACAGAGCCGCAGCAGGTTAACCATCCATGACTGGAAAACCGACAGGTAAGTGAGCTGTCACCAGGGAAACAAGTACATGCTGCACTTAAGAGGAGTCTCCTTGGTCCACATGCATGATGGAGACAAGAGGGGTTGTGATGTGGGATTTTAAGAACTCTCTCAGCTCAATACCACATATTTCTCTCAACTAATATCACACTGTGCATTTTTACTAAATTAACATCTGGAATACAGATGAATATTTAAATTTCTCATCTCAAGAGTTGTGTTTCAAGGTAGATTAGTACAGATTGATAAATATTTAATCTATACGTGATCATCACTATTTATTGATCATTTTAAAAATACAGATTTTGAAAAGAAAGGAATGTGTTAATCCAGTGCAAAATACTTCAATGAAACATTAATTTCATTAATTTTCACACAGACTTTCCATCATGAATCCATCTGAATGAGGCGAGATATAGTTTGTACTGTGAAAATGACAACTAGGACAAGTTCTCTACTGAGATGTCGGAACATGGAACAACTGAAGATTATGACCAGAGCTAAAATGATCACATGCATTAAAGACGCAGAGATACCAACATGAAGAATGTTGGTATCTCTGTTGGTAATGTATGTACCAAGACTGTTTCAGCAAAAAAATGTCTGCAGGGCAAAACAAGCAAAGAGAGAAGAGAAGTACAAATACACAATAGGAATGTGACAGTAATAACCAAACCTCTTAAAATATTAATCAATATTCATAATAATTCATTTTTTTGAAAACCTCCAACAACAAAATCTCACAGGCTCTCTCTCTCTCTCTCTCTCTCTCTCTCTCTCTGTGTGTGTGTTTACTTCATTGTGGTATGTTGATTCACAGTCATCCATTGTTCATAATTATGTAATTTCCATCCGATGAACTAAATACGTCAGAAACAATAGAAAACAATGAGCAGAAACTGGTGTGTGAGGTGAAGGGGTGGTGAGAGTTAGATGACCTGAAAAAATGAAAAACAAATTAAAAATGATGAGAGAGTTTAGTGAAAATGAGGGTAACAATAAAAGAAAAGGGAGAGGGAGTAGCGGGAAGGTGGTGAACTAGGTTCCTGGCCGCATTGTATCAAAGCTTCAACCGACCACAACACTGTAAACCACCATAACTGTTTGTGTCAGACAGTTACTAGTCTACTTAATTATGCAGTAACCTATATCCGGGGCAGGAAACCTTTTTTCTGTCATATAAATGTTGTAGCATCCTTGGCAACAAAACTAAATTATTGAACATCTATATCATCCTAACTTCAAAGTGTCTGATGTCAGATGGTAGTGATGATCATGATTATAAAGACTGCTGGTTTTAGCCCAAAAACTTTTCTCAAATGAATCTTCACCTTTGGTAGTGCCATGCATGAATTCCTTCCTACGCCACACAGTAATCCCACACACAAAAATATCTAGATGGCCAGTGTTTGTAATATTGTTATCGTCATGATGTTTTGTGCTGAAAAAAAACAGAATTTCTGTCGTGAGATTTTTTACCGAGCTAAAAGAAAGAAAACAATAGTTAAATTGATTAATGAGTAAAATCTGGATTTTGGGAAAGATGTAATTATAAGTTTTTTCCTGGCCTTCTGTTACCAAAACAGAAAACAGATTTCCACAGAAACCAGTATTACATGCAAAACTAAGGCAACAGTAAAATCCTATCATGTTTAAAATACACGGATGAGCTGGGTCATATGTTTGTTTCAATGAGACAAAGCAGACAGGTGGATTAGTTTATGTGGCAGCTCCACAACAACTGTCCTCATTATGCCACAAGACGCGGGGAAAACAGCTTTACCACTGGGGGATTTGATCGTCTAACTTTCAGTTTTACCAACAAGTCATTTGCGATCCAGCTGATTTCCTTCATTGGTGATGGAGACACATTAACCACAGAGTGATTCATCAGGGGACTGGATACCCCCACCACCCCCATCAACCTTTCTGCTGCTGATTAGTCTCCAAGGGCGCCCAGCAATTCATTAGTCAAACTGAGATCAGCAGGTGCTGATTGATGCTGCTCTCCTTTCGCTCGTTGTGACCACCAACCATGTTTGGTGGTCACACTTATCATTTCAATACGATTTTCTGTAATCTGACCGGATCAGATATCATGACGTCACATCACGAGTCACTAGTCATTAGTCACCAAGTCTTTGGAAGCACAATCTGGCTCATACCATAGTGACAGAATGAAAGAGCAAAAAAAAAAAGAAGCAAACTGGCAAATTAAGGGTGCTGCTTCCTGCCTACTGCACAGTAAACCGAGGCAGTATGTAGTTTTTCCTTCTGATTATTCCAAGCAGCTGCTGATGGCATCAACAGTGAGACACTAGGTTTGACTCTGGCCTATAACTGAATGAAATATTAGTAAATTAAGGACTAATGGACAGTGAACTTTTCTATTCTTCTTGACCTTTCAAAGTCCTTTACATCGCAGTTAACATTTACACACACATTCATAAACTCTTTTCTAGCTATAGCTGCTCCACTGTCTGGGCCACAGCCACCCTTAATATACAACCACAGTTTACAGTACATTCAAAATGGACACCACAGTCAGATTGGTTTTAAAGGGGAATTTCTTTAGTTTTCAACCTGGGTCATATGTTTATAAATGTGGCTGCGTAAATGAATGCTACTTAGAACAACTTTTGGAATTGGAAGATCGTGGCCACCAGCAGTGGCTATATTGTAATCTTATGGGACAACTGCATCAGTCCACAAAATGTCCACCAAAAGGTCACAACACTGTAAGGAACATGACAGGTTTCCAGAACTTCGAGACTGTGCATCAGCTAATTGTCCTCAGCTTGTCTCTAGCTTATTCAGTCTTCAGTTTGTAGGAACCCTTTGCTGATATACCCATGCTCAAACAAGAAGGGGCGGCCATTCAAGTAAAAGGCTTTATAAACATTGTTCACCACAGAAAAAAAGATTTAGCCATCATAGTTTTCCTCAGTAAAATCCAAACTTCTCTCTTCATCTCTCTCACGTTTTTCCTCCGTCTTCATGCAAAAACCAAAGCAAAGTTTAATGATACTTGAGAGTTAGATTGTTACCAGATTCTTAACAAAGACCTAGAATTATAGTTTTAGCCTTGATTGTCGCAGTTGCCCCATAAGATTACATTGCAGCCGCTGTCACCATGTGGCATCTGCCGGCAGAGGCGATCTACTGGACTGATTGCAATAGTTTTTTGTAAGTACAATTCATTTAAACTAAAAATACCAGAAATCCCCTTTGATGGGAATCAAAGTAGAGCCTCCATGTTTGGAGAACAGAGCACAGATGTAGCACAGAACACTGTTTCAGCATCTGAATCCAGCATGTACATGTACTTCCCCTGGATTTTGGCACAGAGGATTCCTCCATAACTTTTCATGTATTTAGTCCGTAGTTATAAGGAAATGAAGCTCTGTTTACTTTTTGTCTTTCAGTCGTCTCTGAGAAACCAGAGAGCAGCTCAAATTTGATGCGCTGAGGGGAGACTGTTTTTTGTTAGGCTCAGTATCCACGAGGAGCTGGCCCAGATAAACCTGCTCAGCAATTCTTTCCCTGAAGACTTACTGTTCCTGCGCTAGATATGCAAAACCAAGCCAGAACAGAACAGAGCAGAACAAACTTGGCGGTAGAGAGATTTGCTGTTCAGAAAGCTGCAGACCAATCAAGCCCCCGGGAGAGAGTGAGTGAGAGACTGTGCTCATGACGCACGGCATCTCATCTCCTCCCGTGGGCTATGATAGGAATGGTGTTTGAGATGAACAGAGATCTTCCTCAAGACGGCTCCAGAGACAAAAAAGATTTTATGTGTAGTTTTTTATTTATTTATTTATTAAGATCTATATTTCTTAGCAAATGACAAACTGAACCAAGCAATGACTAATGACTAAAAAAATTCTGTCTGCTGTGAAAAAGGCCTTCTATGGTTTTCTGTGTTCATTAGCTGAGCCTTAGACATTTAGTAAACATGGCATGCACACGTACAGGAGTGACTGAAGTTTTATCCACGGATCAGGCAGGTCAAGTCATAAAAATGAACTCTGATTAATAGCGGACGGGTCCTGAGAGGTGAAATAATACATTTTTAATCAGGCAAATATTAATTACCTTCTCTAATATGTGAGCAGAGCTGCGGTCCGCTGCTCCGACACAACTCAACGAACTTAACGGTGAATTATCAGGAGCAGGAAGCACACATCTTACCATCTAATCTAATCCAATTTAAAGTATGAATCTCTAGCTGTTTATCTATCTGTCTCTATGCATGTGTCCACAGCATATCTCTAAAAACGTTCAATCCTATCGACTTGACGCTTTGCGGATGTGTTGCTGCATGTGGACCCAAAGGAAGTACAGTTGTTTGATCATTTTTGGGCACGCAACACATGTAGTATTAATAAACTTTGAATAAACACGTAATCTGCTCAGTTCTGCAGCAACGGGGCGGAGCTGTATGTCGTGAGACAACAGGGAGAACTTTACACTCAGAGTGAAGCAAATTCACATGGCGTGCACTGAAGAGAACATAAATATGAAACTGTGTTGCAAAGGCACAGTTCATCAAGGAAACGTTTACTGAGCAGCATCTCTAATCTTTACCGATGACGATACTGCTTTGTTTTAAACGTATTTCTTTGAGCGGCAAACACAATTTTAATTTACTTTGGGGCAGTTTGTTTCCGCTAATGGTTCTGGGATGTTGGAGGAAAGTTAATATGGAGCCCTGATGTGAGACGGTGAGACTGAGTGTGACTGATTCTGAGTGATTGCAAACATCTATAAGCAGTATACTGTGAAAAGTAGCAGCATTTTGGCCTTGGAAAACAGACACACACACACACACACACACACACACACACACACACACACACACACACACACACACACACACACACACACACACACACACACACACACACACACACACACACAGTGTCGAGAAAGCAAAATTAGTTAATTATGAGTACAACTGTACCATTAATGCCAGCTAAATAAATAACTATACGCATCAACACACTCAGCATGTTTCATTAAATATGATCTGAAAATTCATTTTAGGTTTCTGTGTATTTTCTACAGTAACTTAATTAATACAGTAAATGGTTTAGCACTACTTCTACCATGAGATACATAACACTGATTAATATAACACTGCCTGCATATGATTAACTCTCTTTAATGCAAGAGGATGCAGTTTGAATGTAACTGTGAGAATCTTGCATTATTTTTTGTTTAATGATATGTGTTACATTCTTGATTGAGTTTGTAGTTGACTTTGGTTGTGAGAGTGAGACAACAGAGGGTACAAGGTTTATTACACATGGTTATAAATGTCAATATAATTAATATTAATACATTTTTGCCTTTAGTTTTAACACATGTTTAAAGACTGCAACAATTAACTTAAAAAGATGCAAACAATCCTTTAGGGACTTTGTGGTGATGATGGCCTTGTGTATATATATATATATATATAAATATATATATTTTTGTTCTACTTTTTTGTATAATATCTCTATTTTTATTCATACTATTATTCTTACTATTGTTCCCCCTTGCGCTGCTACTTTGTTGTGCTGCTGTGTTATTTTGTGAATTTCCTCTAAGGAGGATAAATAAAGGTACATCCTATCTTATCTTATTGGCCTCTGGTTTTCTAGCGCAAATTGCTCTTCTTGCTTAAGTAAGGATCCGTGCTGTGAAAGATGGTTATAAGAGTTTTTGTAGACTTCTTGAGAGACTTACAGATCAACTCAATTTGCATTTTGACACCAAAATCGTAGTTTGTTAACAGGTTGTTAGGGGATTCATGTCTTTTCTGTACACACCTTTTCAATGCTCCAGACCCGTTTTGTTTGGTACTCAAAAGTACCACCCAGATTCAGATACTACAGTTAGCATGAATATAAACATAAGAGTCACACAAAGAAACAGGACTCACCTTGGTCTGCAGACTTGGCAGGAGCCCAACTCTTGAAGTAGTCATCCTGAATGGAAACACAACACAAGAAACTGGGTTATAAAAAAACCATAACGCCCGGCCGAGGAGATCTTTGAATTATTTTGTAGACCAGAGAGGAAACAGCTCAAATACTAAACTAAACCGAAAAACCTTGTCCTCATTCTTCTCTCCTTGTGTTTTTTCCTCGACTTTTGTAAGGATTGTAGAAGATAGTTAAAAGACGAGAGGTAAACGATTGTTTGGGTATTTAAAAAAAAGGACAAATGTATAGAGAAAACTGCAGGAGACACACAGGGGAGTGAAGTAAGTTGTAGGCTTCAGTAAAGATGAGCTGAACTTGGACAAAAATATTTGATGTCAGGGTCAACATGGACTTTAACACCAAAAATAATTCAGAACACAGTGCACTGGTGGTTATTTGAGGGCAGGATTGGTGTAGAACAGTATTACTACATCATTTCTATTAGGTCTTTAAGCTGTGAGGACGTTCATAATCATATTTGAAGAAGTGCAAATTATTCCTACTGCTCAGATACACTAAAATCCTCAGTCATGAGGAAAATCTCATCAAATGAAAATATTTAAACTGAAAATAATTGGCTTTCCTCAGTTGAGAGAAGATTTGGATTTGTTAAATACACTTTGATTCAGTGGCTCCATTCAGAGCAGATTCTAGAGACATCTTCTATTGTGTAAAGCAATTAAAAAACCCATTATGGAAAGAACCAAGGCTCAAACACCATTTAAATTAAGTATATAGGTGAGAATAAGGTTATTTATCCATAAATCACCCTGTAAAACTACGATATCTAAGAAGGCAGGAGTGGTCCAGGTGGAGAGTTGTTGTTTTTCGGTGCAGCAGCAGCTACTGGTAGGAAAAGAAACAGGAAACACAGCTGTGCATTTCAATAGACCACTATTTATGCTCCTTTATTTTCCCTGTTTATATCAGCTCCGAGGTTTTTAGCATCTAAAAGCAGTATACATGGTTTATAACATACTATAATGTAGTTGTAAGCACATATAAGTACGTAGATTATTGCATCAGTGTTTTAATATACTGTCATCCATTACCTGAACATGAGTTCTAATGCTATTGACAAATAAATAAATAAAATCTACTTATACAACCTCTTTAAGTTTGTTCTATACCCTTTATAAAATGTTTTTATAGTGCTTATAAATGTTAAACATGGGGAGGTAAAGTGTTCACACACACACACACACACACACACACACACACACACACACACACACACACACACACACACACACACACACACACACACACACACACACACACACACACACACACACACACAGTGGTGGATTCTGCATCTGAAGCAGAACCCAAAGCAAACCATATGTGTGCCAGCAGGGAGTGAGCCTGTGTCAGTGACACTAAATGAACCAGGCAGAGAGAACCTGCTGCATTAGAGAGCAGGATCTATACCTCCGTCATTATTTTATAAAGAGAGAGGGAGAAAGAAGGAAGGAGAGATAGATAGAAAGACAAGTTAAATTAGGCAGAAACAGTCCACAGAAAGTGGACAGTTGACCCACTCCTGCAGTCCTTGTTCTATTAATGACAACTGCCAACGCTTGAGCCGACACAAAGGTTTCAAATGAGGAGCTAAAACCTAATTAGCTTCTCCCTCAGGTCCTTATTTCATTCATGTCCTCACTTCTTTTTTCTCTTCTTTAATGTCCATCTCTCAAGCCCTGGCTCTATTATAAAATTAACTTTATGGCTGTGAGAGTGGAACGTAGGATGTTACTGTCGCAGCAGTCATTTCTGTAGACTTCTACAGCCTGTAGAGAAATGACAGACCATAATGTTTATCTGCTTTACGCACTAAATTTTCTGATATAAATATATATCCTTTTAACTGTACCAGAACTATATATGAGTTGTTATAGGAGTTCTGATCAAATAATGTTTTATATGTATTTTTATATAGTTTTTCTTTGTAGCAAGTAAAATATGGCTAGCAAGTGATCACATTGTACAGTTCAAATAGGAAATATAACATTACCAAAGCAGATTCTGTGTACTTTTGTTCTTGTTTGGGCTGATGTCTTACTAGCATGGAACTCTTTTACATTATAGACATATTATATCAGGCTTCTTCCTGTTTAAAGATGATGGTGGCCCTCATTTTTCCGGTTTGGAGCAGAATAACTTGACTAGCTTGCACATAGCCCGGACCACAACCCAATCAAATACGGGTGTAATGTTACCATGTCTATATACTTGTGGTCATGTCTAGTTAAAAGGGAGCTTCTGTGAGGTTCACGTCACTGAAAGCTGCTGTGCACTGACAGATAAAACTTGTGCAACCTGCATAAATTGCTTTAAAGTGAGGAAAGTATCAAACCACTGCTGCAGCATTTTAATGTGCTGAACTATACCACGTTATAGCTGACCAGCCACCCAACCTGCTGTGCATATAAATTAGCAACACCTCTCCAGCTCTGCAACAATGCCTCGAAGCAAGTGTCAGACAAACACATACCATTTCTGCAGTATGCTTCTTCGCAGTATTATCAGGTTACGAGCACAATGGATTTACTCACCTCCACTTCCTTTAGATGTTTGCACAGGAGCCAGGCAGAGGAATAGAGGGGAGAGAAGAAGAGAGAAAGAAAGAAAGGTCAGTGATAATGGCACAGTATGCTGTGTCAATCAGATCTATTACAGCTCGGTGTTACTCATTCAGAATACTGAGCTCAACCCTAGAGATTCATTTAAAAGGAATCTGAAGGAGGTGGAATACCAAGGCACTCACACACACTCGCACCTTCGCTAACAGCATTATAAGCCTTATTTGATGTGGCATGTAATTTGAAACACAGCGAGGGCAAGCTCTACAGGCTTGAGCAAAAGCACAGCACATAGGGAGGCGAGAGAGAGAGAGGGCAGGAAGAAAGAGGGCGAGTGGTGCAAATGCAGAGGCAGGAGGAAATCAGGCTTATAATTTAGTGCTTAAATAGGATGGAAAAGAGGAGAGAGGGTGGAGGTGGAGGTTTTTATGATCTGAGCGAGTGGGCGCTGGTAAAGTGGATGATAGTAATCAGTCCAAAGTCAAACACAGAAATAGTTTGGACAAAATTGAGGTACTACGAGTTTTTTGGGAATCTTCGAGTCTTTACTACGAAAAACCTAGCCTTATAAAAATAGTAATAATAAACTTGATTTAAATAGCACTTTTCAAAACATTATTACAAAGTGCTTCACAATAATCAAGACAACCAATCAATAAAAAAAGTATAATTTGTGTACGAATAAAATAATTAAAACTCAAAGAAGAATTTCTGAAGCTCTCATAAACATTTTCACGCACATTTCAACATAAAAGTGCAGTTTATTATTTCCCCTACACTAATTAGGTCGTAGCTATAGATAGGTACGTTTATCCTTTTGAAGTATCGAATCCTTGCTAATTATAGGCTAACTACCATTAGCTTAGGAGAGTAGTTACCTTTATCTCAGCTTTTGACTGTATATGCGATTCATGCAATTTGGTGTAAATGTATTGATTTAGTAAATACATTTTTCAATGTTTGGATATTGTATGGATTTTTCCCTTTCTTTCCCTGTCGCTTGTGCTTAGATTTTTTGCTGCTTGCGCTCAATCTATGTGCTTACACTCAGATTGCTTGGACAGATTTCCGCTCCAGCTTCAGCTCTTCTGCTCACGCTGCTTCTGTGCATGCGGGAAACATCTGCTCTCAGATTTTTTCCTCTGCGCTTGGATTTTTTTGTGCAACAAGTCTATCAAAATCAAAACACAGTATGCCAGGTGTAGTGTTGAGACATGAAACTGCTCCGCACCCATTGTGGGTGTGTTGGCTTTACGACTTTAAGAATACCGTAAGGGACTTACTTACTTTAACCAGATTGATGCACTCTCGCCCTCCACGGCTTTATTATAACACCAGCTTTCTGTTGGTGTGTTTTATAGGAAAAACAACACTTTTATGGAGCAGAAGTCCGGCAGATAGCGAAAAGTATAATATTGGATGAAAGACACTGAGAAAGAAAAATATGAATCCTTATGAAATTTACTGTTGTCTGTTGTGAAACAGCTGATTTGAGGTCCTCTTTAGAATCAACTGTGAATAAAAAAGCTGTTATAAAATAAAAATAAAAACTATTTGTTGTCTTGTTTGTACCATCTGGACAATTTTCCACTTGGCTGGTGTTTTCTGCTGAGTTCAGTTTGACCTGCAGCTACAAACATGTTGTGTGTACAAGAGAAAGTGTTTCATCTGTTCTCATCAACATTTACTGTGTCCACCCGAGGACTGCGGCTGAGGAGCTGCTGCCTGCGAAAGTCTTCAGCTGTGGCTTTTTGTTGTTGTTGTTGCTTTTACTGGTGTAGCTTAAGGTTTGCAGCAGTAACCGCCAGCCCTCTTGTTATTCCGTCTATGTCTCAGCGATGACCTTTCCTTGCCCAGGGCCCCCATTAATATTTTAGTGTGCTCATCTCAAAAGCATTAACTGGCTGTTTAGCTCACTGCGACACTGCCCCAATGTCATTCAAACCCTTCAAAGTGATTACAAGGAGATAAAAGTGTGTCGCTATTATCATATCATCTTTGTTGGAGGTGGTGCTGGGATTTTCAGTCGACTGGTGAATCGCGGTGAATTAAATTTCTCAACCGTGTGTATTTGTGTATGGCAGGAACTCGCTGGCGAAAATGTCAATGGATTAATTAAGTAGTTTTTTTAAGGGGGGCTTAATTAAAATTTCTTTTAAAATGTAACACAACAGCTGTCGGTGAAAATGGGATTCCTTTGTTATAAAATTGTACCTGATGCAGTTTATTTAGCAGAGCCTTCTTTAATTACGGTTAAGTGACTGCATGCATGTGTAAACAGAGTCATGTGGCAGTGACTTCTCCCATTGGAAGTTGCTGTTTAGCAGCTAAATGATAACATTTAAACTGGGCTGCAGTGTTCAGACAGTCACCCCAGAGGGAGAAAGGGGGCAGACGTCTCAATGAGGGAATTTGAAGAAAAATATTTAATTACTTCCTCAGCGTATTCTGTAAACTTTTAGTCACTTGGCCATGTTTTGCTCATTGTGAACCCTTTCGGTGTCAAACTTACAATTAGAAATAAGATTTTTGCTGAAGTAAACAACAAAAAACAACATAAAGTAGTATAGTTTTATATCAAGCAAAGATCTTGTTTTTCTCAAGAGGGCAATTACTGAGTTATCAACACATGCAAACGTACTATCCCAGTTTCGGAAAGCTGACATATTTGCTAGAGAACCTTATTAGAAAAACCAAGGCACTATGGCTTGTACACGCCATATCTAATTATTCTCTGTCATACGAGCAGGTGCAGCCCCATCTCCAGTCCTGTGGTAAATGATGATAAATGATGTAGCGATGGTGCACATGCTGAGATAAAAGTCTGATGGTGATAATTAGGGGTGCAGTGGTCTGATAGGCTGAATCGCAGTCCGTTATCGACTCCGTTAATTGGACTGGGTAACCACCAGATGTGACGATCCACATTAAAATTGAGTTTCTTTGTCGACTCCCTATAAAATTCAGTTACATTCATTCCATCATGGTGGGCCGCAGAACTGTTTTTAGTGCCAGTGGAACCCCGGTGCTCATGTAAATGATTCCACGAAGTGATGTTTATAGATTTTGAGAAAGGAAAAAAGCTGGAATGGTTATTCTGTATCGGAAAACACCCTAATGCTAAATGTTATAGCTTTCATCTCCCATTACTGTTGATCTGATGGAGACAGATCCAGGGAGCTCTAGCACCTTTACATGGCCTGGTAACCAGTTTACAAAACGATTCATAACCTGCTTCTAGCTCTTACTCTCTTCATTAGTATTAGTATCCCCACCCATCACAGCAGAGATGGGGAGGTAATCTATCATTTGAGTGGTTTACTGGGCACCGGCAAACTGGCAGCAGCATCTCAACAGCCAACAGGAAGAGACTGGACGGAATGATGAGAAGGACCAGCTCAGTCTAATGCACTTCTAATTTAAGCAGGTGTAACTTCAGTCACTTCAATACGTCTGTGCAATTTAAAAATCTCTCCATGTGCAATCCTGTTTACTTATTTGCTATTTATTGTTTGTTTGTTTGTTTACTTATTACTTTGTACTGGTGCTTCTTGTTGTTATTGTCCCATTTGATGCCAAACCACCTTGTTGTAGGTATAATAAAGGGTTATCTTATTTTATCTTATCTTACTGAGTTCAGACAGAATATCCCAAACAAGATTAGAACCATAATAAGATTAAAAAAGGGACCCTATAGTAGCAAAAGGTCACTTCCTGAAAAACTCTCCCCATTCAATGTGTCCTGGGCAAGATACTAAACCCCAAATTGAGCCTGATGGCTGTGCCGCTACATTGATTGCTGTGTCAAAGAAAGTACTGCAAATACATGTACTGTATGAATGTGTGTGTGAAAGGGTGAATGGCAAAAGTGAACTGTAAAGCACTTTGAGAGGTCATTAAGACTCGAGAAGTTCTATATAAATACAGAACATTTATTTCACTGTGAGAACAGTCTCAAGAAGTCTTCCATTTCTGCTGTGACCTGTGTTCACATTCTGTGCGAGGCACCAGCAGGTCAGCTTTTCACTTTAAAGTGATGGACCTGAGATTTCATCTGATAGCAGATCCCTGAGGAAGTGTGTGACAGGACGAGGTAGAGAAGGAACAGAATAGATTCAGAGGGGAAGAGGGAATGGCTTCAGCCTGATTAGCTTCTCTCAGCAGAAGTAACCTCTACTGAAAACGTGTGTGTGTGTGTGTGTATGTGTGTGTGTAAAGCCATGCCTGGAGTGCTGACTGAGGATGTCATAATCAGGGGATGAGGATGCAAATCTAGCCTCTTGGTGGAAACTAAACAGTATTAAAAATTTACTGTGTACTTTATGCATTTTATTCATGGGACTGGAACCATGCCAAATTCTTTCCCACCCTCATATTTTACCCCATAGTCTCTAATTCATTCCCCTCTCTTCTTCCTCCTCCTCCTCTTCCTCCTCTCCTTCCTTCCCTCTCCGCCAAGTCCTACCTTAAGGCTACATCCTACTTATAGGCAAAGCACCAGTCTGGGGCCTGATCGGCGCCCGGTGAAGCTGATATATGAGCTTCGTGAGCAGATAGCAGAACAGAGCAGTGAGTGGATCTCAGCGATACACTGCATCAGATTACAGTTAGGCCTCTGCAGAAGTGAAGAATGCTAAGTGGATGCAGCTTCGCTTGGGCACCAGTATTGAGTTGTTCAGGAATGACACACACACACACACACACACACACACACACACACACACACACACACACACACACACACACACACACACACACACACACAGAGAGATTTAGCTCGATGATCCTGTTCTCCCAAGAAACTCTGTCCTCATTAGTAGGAATCTGCACATTTCTATGAAGTCAACCGAGCCCATCATGTTCCCAAAATTTAGCAAAACCTTGCAACAACCTTAAAATAGTTTGACCCCAGAAAAACCAAACTATTCCAGAGCTCAGGCCTATCACTTGTCAAGTATTATATAAAAAAAGAAAACGTTTCCTTGGAAGTGAATGTCACATGAACCTCTGTTGGAAATTTACACAGCTTTTACAAGCGCAATTACAGCCATTATACTGATGAAGGTAACGGGATTATTAGGGCTTACGCAGACTTCCTCCGTTGTCCTAATAGGATGAGTTTAATATGAAAACTCATTAACTGTCAAACACTTGACAAATGACTCGGATCAGTAGTTTTATAAGTGACGTCGAGGACATTACATGCTATTAACGTTATGACCAGAGCTCAACCCACAGCAATGTGAGGTCGTGCAGGTTAGCCTCAACCGACTGAGCGTTATGAGAACTTTTTTTTTTTAGCCTGGCCTCCACACCATGAATGTGAATCTGAAAACCCTGAGCCCATATTCAGATGGAAGATTTAAGTACAATTGGAAACACCCAAGCTAAAAGGGGAACGTCGGAACGTAAGCCTGTTGTAAGCATAGAGGTGAGGTTTAATGGAGATTATTAAAAGTCTTGTTTTCACATATGCTGTACTGTGTGTCTTTGCCCTGTAACCTGATCTTAACCTTTTGTGTCACATATGTTGAAAGGTGTTTGTGTTCTCTAATGGGATTTTGATGGTTTTACTTGAATTATTCATGTGTTTCTTTATGGCATATTGTTAGGCGTCTCTAAGGAATAAAATGTATTATTATTACTATCAAATGGACTTGGTGGAGCAGGGAACTGTGGATTTTACCGCCTTATTTATATATATATTTTTCAATAGTTGCACAGAACAGTGGGTCTGGTGTTGTTGATTTACTGATGAAAAGGTTAGATGTGTCGGCATCTGTACAACTTTAGTATAGTTTTTGTATATTAACCTTTATTTCAATGGCATTTGAATGGCTATATTTGCAACATGGTATTGGAGGTTGGAGGGTCACAAAATGTCACTACTGTAATGCTGGCTTATTTACTTACACATTCCAGCCCTGATTAGTGGAACAATGCAACTACGAAATATGAAATATTGAGTCACAGTGGATAGAGAGAGGAGATGGAAGCAAAGGGATGTCTTGCAGAGGCAGAGCAGAGAGAGAATGTAAAGAAGGGAGAAGAGTAAGGGAGAGAAGAGGAGATGACGAGAGGACACAGAGGGGGCGGGGGTAAGAAAGAGAGAGAGAGAGAGAGAGAAGAAAAGAGATGCAAGTCTGAAGCTGCTCTGGCAGACTCATGTCTATATCCTGGAGACTGACAGGCAGCATCTCATTCATATGAACAGAGAGGAAACAGTGAAAATTACATATGGTGCTGAGATAATGAAGAAGCATGCTACTGCGCACACACACACACACACACACACACACACACACACACACACACACACACACACACACACACACACACACACACACACACACACACACACACACACACACACACACACACAACACATTGGACCTTCTTCTAGCTGCATAAACTCGAATTAATAATTGGAAGGTAATCAAACTTTCTCACCTGCTTTCCATCTGTCACTTTGTCACACGCACAAACACACACGCATGCATACACAAACACACTGACACACACACACACGCACACACTAAATAGGCTTAAAATAAACATGGACGGATCATTACAACACTGATTTCCATCTAGACTGTAAAGTTACGTAAGGATCTGGCTAACCAACGAGAACATTTGCATTCACAGCCAATCCAGCTGCTCTAAACGGAGACAAACGACTTCTTTCTGCTTACTTCCCCCTTCTCCCCTCGGCTTTCTATTTTTATAGTCCCCCTCATTCATCAACTCTCTTCCTCACTTCTCTATTCCTCTTTTCCCCCACTCCCACTCCCCCTCCCCCCCCACTGCTGAAAACATCCCTCAACTAATCCAGAAACTGAACAATGTGACTCAAAAGCTGAACATTAAAAATCGGCTTCCTCTTCATTCTTCCCTTTCTTTTCATGTTAATGAGGGAAAAACCTTCACTGACGAGTCAGTTATTCAAAATATCTCACCATCTTCACACTCCTCTGTATTCTTTCTCTTTTTAATACCCTCTCCAAACTGGCTTCCTTTGCTTCTCCTTTTATTTCCTCTCAGTTTGAGGATATTGCACATGAAAATGAGTCGTTGACGAGAGAAGAGGCGCAGTGGAAAGAGGTGAGAAATGGTTTGGAGTTGGTTAGTTAGTTGAGAGGGGAAGCTGGGGAGAAAAGAGAAGGGACAAAGGAGGAGAGCGACGATAAAGGGTGCTCTGAAAAACACCGATCTTTGCACATTCCCAGTGAGAGGAACGATGGTTGCAGCGTGTTCGGTGAACATGAATAAGACTTTGGACCAGTTGTCAGAGCATCTGCGGTTATACTGCCATCCAGATGTTGATGCAGTTTAATAAAAAACAATTATTACAAACGTTATAGTATACGGACGGAAAGCAGCTAATGAAAGAAAGAAGACAATGAGAAATAAAAAGGCTCATTGTTAATGAGGCTTAATAAAAAATATTCTTCTTCTGCCAGTTTGTGGATTCATACATAAAAAATTAACGTGGCGAAAAATGAAATCTGAGGATAAACTAAAGTCTGTAAAAAAACTTTTTGTTATTGATTGTCAATGTCTGTCAATGAGTTGTTTTTGTTGCATCAATTAATTAAAACTTGAGTGTATGAAATGCCAGAAAATGCTGAAAACTGCCAACATTTTCCAGCAAATCTTCAATCTTCAATAAGATTCATGTTGTCTAATCAAAACACAAAGATTTATGTCCTGATTTATTTCATTATAATCATACAAAACAAAGAAAAGCAGCATATTCTCACTCATTCTCATTTCAGAAACAGTAAATTAACTTTATGCTGAATGAATGATGTAAGCGATCATCGTCTAATTTCCTCTCATTATTTCAGCAGAAGATAAACTGTTGCTATGGATACCATCATAGTGATCTGTGTCAGCTATTTCCTGTACTTATAGATATGTCATGTACACGTCCGCAGTGAGAAATGTGGATAGTGTTTAGCGAATGATTGAACACCTGAGTGACTGCCTGAAAAAGTGAAAAGGTCTGTAAGTGATAAGGATGAAGGGAAAGAAAAATATGGAAGAAAAAACTTCAAAACCGTTTGCGCCAAACACAGCGGCAGAGAAAGAAAGAACTGAGGAGAACGAGATCCAAGCGAAAGCAGGAGGAAACTGACAAAGACAAAAAACTAAACAAAGTCATATGTGAGACATTTTCTACGTCTCATGTTAGAAAACTGTGCCCGAGTCTCTTTTGGCTGTCAGATCAGTGTTTCAGTCAGTCTGACAGTAGCTCACAGGCGTGTCAAGGTCAACACAGACAGGATCTGGTGGACACAGTGATAACTAACAGATAAGATGTCACTAGATTAGCTGGACATGTGACGTCTCCTGCCTTCTGGCTGTTTGATCGGCAGAGGACACAGGCAGCAAAGAAGCATAATGTGTTGTCTCTGTGTGTAGCTGACAACAGGTCAGGTCTGAGTGATACGGCTTAAATGTTATCAAGATAAAAACCTGTCGATCTTGATAATAATCACAATTATCACATTATCAAAGTAACCTCCTGCTGTTTTCATCTGTGTTTGTCTGTATGTTAGTTGGCAGGATTTTGCAAAACTGGATGGATTACCACGAAACCTAATGGAAGGATGCATTATGGGACAGGAAAGAACCCATTACATTTTGGTGCAGATCCAGGAATAGTTTTTTTTCATTGTCTCTAGAAAGGAGATTTGTTTTCAACATTTTTGGTGATTTCTCAGAGAATAATTCATGGATCTTGATAAAAAAAAATCAAAAAAAAAACATAATTAGGGGACTGATACCCGAGTGTGTGCTATCTGATGCAGATCCAAGCAGGGGTTGGGGTTTTATGAGCAGAGATTGACAAGCACTTGATAAACAGCAATATATATATATATATAAAAACGGTGAAAAAAAATAAAAATAGATTGCACTTTATTATTTTGTGTTAAATATCTTTATCGATGTAGTGCCCGGCTCTACTACAGGTCTGTCTGTACTGGTCTTCTCTGAATGTGGGTCCTTGATTTTGGTATCTGTGAGGTGAGCTCCACCAGTGAGTGTGCAGCCATGAGCTCGATGATGATGAATAGACTGTGCTGCTGCTGCTGGCTGCTCACAGCCTCGGCTCTCACACATTGCTTTCCTGTGGCTGCCATGCTTCCATAACCTCTCCTTGGTGTGAAAAACAAAGTCGTCTTTTTAAAAAAAAATTATATTATCATGTGCTCCTGGAAGCAAAGCCAACAGCTTGCTCTAAACATTTCAGTTTCCTTTTCACTCTCTCTCTTCTCTCTTTGCGTTAGCTGACAGATGCTGCTCCACTGTCACCGTGGCACAGGATGTACAGCAGAGCTTCAGAGTGAAAACTGTGAAGCGTTAACAGCCCACCTGCTTCTGCTGTATTCTGCTCGTGCTGCCCTACATACATGCCGGGCGGAATAATTGCACGTGAAAGTGCCGCATCAGGTGATATTTGGAATCAAACAATGGAAATCACAGGGTGGAAGACAATGCGGCCGAGCTCCCCTCTTCCTGCTTTCAAACCGATGACTACATCTTCAATTTGTCGCATTAGAGGGAACCTATGGTGATGAAAAACACTCATTGGCTGTAGCCGAATCCATATATTTGCATTGATGAGCTGCGAGAAAGCTCCAGCATGGAGATAAATAAAGGAGCAGATGAGTAAAGCGCAGAAAGGATGCAACAGTTCACAAAAGACATGTGTAATATATTCATTTGACAGCAGAGGTTTTTCTCTCGGTGTGAGTAAAGTGCCCTAAACAGAGATCTATTGAGTCTCACTGTGAAAATACATGACAATCGGGGGAAATTATGCAGATAGAGTGTGAAGAGGACCATGATAGTGGGATTACAGCTGCATGGTCCAATTCACATGCAGAATTCAAATGCACGATTTGATGTCAGTCACAAACTTCTGTAGAAAAAACACATTCTGTCTGATAGAATCCCTCAGCTCCTGTCCTTCTCCCACGGTGGTAGTGCGTCTGTGGCGACGGGCCAAGTGTTAAGCCAATCATATGCAGGCTCTTTTATCCATCTCCTCCGCTGATGAAACAAGGATAGACCTCGGGAGGACGGAGAGATAAATGTCCTTTCTTTACCCCAAGTACATTACTCTGCTCGGTTTAATCCTTTTACTCCTCCACCTCCTCTCTTTCCTTCACCTCAGTTCCCCTCACGAGGTTTACGGCTTCCTCGAGTCTCCCTGAAACAGTCGGAGCAGTCTTGCGCCGCAGCGTCTCTTCACTTCCACTTTCCCCGCCCGCCAACTCCTTCTCGTTGGCGTTCATTCTGCTCTGGTACTTTCTGTCTTTCTTCTTGTTTGCTTGTCTGTTCGCAGAGTAAATGCCAGCAGAAAGGAAGCCCGTGGGAAGAAGGGCTTTCATATCTTACTGTTGGCGTGCGTTTATGCGTGTGTGCTGATACCTACCTGTCTCCCAGGCTTTGTCAAACTAAACGTAAGTAACATGAATGCAGACAAAACACACACCGCTCCGGGCCCGAGACAAGCTCTCGTACTAAGGTTTTCAAAAAGTGTTTTGATATGTGAAAGGAAAATTTGTTTTTTGCAGCGATAAAATTACACGTTTTTTTTCCCTCCACCAAGGGAGTTTTTCTGGACGTCACTCAAACTATTCTTTACAGTAAAGGCTGCACTCAGCTAAAGTCTAAAATGTTTATATATCCCTCACTTTACAGACAGTGATTTATTGTTAGAGCCTACAGTGTGTCTCATGCACAGAAACTAGGATAACACTGCAGGTCAATGTGTGTGTGTGTGTGTGTGTATAGTGGGGGTGGGGGGGTGTTTAGTGGTGGTAGTGGGTGGGGGTGATATTCATTTTAAATCTAAAAACTCCTGGTGAGATCCCATGTATCCAAATGAGTCTGACACCCACACCGTACAGTATATGTGAGGGTATCAAAGAGATAACCCTAACCCTAACCTAATCAATTAATTGATTCATCTTAATATCCACCGTGTGGGAACTGCCTTGGTGTTAGGACTTCTCCATCCATTGCAGCTTTTAAATTCAGGGTGAAAACCAGTCTTAACTATTTTAAAAATAATTATAAAGATTTATTATTTTCTTAATTCTTATTTTTATTTTGCTGTCTTTAATTTTGAATTGTGCTTTTTGACTTTGAGTTGATGTCTTTAACTGTTTTTAATGTCTCTGTACAGCACCTTGTCTGCCAAGTAATCGATTAGAAAATACAAATAAAGCAACAACAAACAAAGTTCACATTCAATTCCCTTCAGTGAAAGATGAGGAAAAGCAGCAAATCCTCAAAATGGAGAACCTGAAACCTACAAATGTAAAGCATTTAGCAATTAATCAGAATGGATGTCGATTACTTTTTGAGTAATTGACTGATCCTTTTTGCTCAAGCAGGTTTACTCACATTCTTTGTTGATTATCTCTGACCCTCTCAGTTGAATTGAAGTAAAATAGACGTATAACTTCTTAAGCTTTTGTTTTTTTTTTACTCTGCAACAAACATGTCACTGCTGGATAACCTGAAAAGCACTTCTGTTGAAGCGTACTGACCCCTTTATGCTGAGAATGCCCAATTAGTTTCCCGTTTCATCTCTCTGAGGCAAACACAGAAGCTAGACAAGAACTGTGTAAGGGCTTCTGTGTACTAAAGGCAGCAGCATCCAAGTGTATTTTATATACTAGGCTGGAGGCAGGAATATGCACTCCTAAGGGCGCATGTTGTTGAAGGATACAGCACTGCAGAGGGCAAAAGCCAAGTAAGACTACTTGTCCAAAATGACACATCACACACACACACACACACAATGTGGACGGTCTTTGACAAAAACAGCACTGCAGCTGCTTGAGAACGAGGATTTAAAGCAGGACATGACTCTGGAACCAACCTGCATTATGTCTGATTGAAAGTTAGTCTTGAAGACGACCAAGACCTCTCACTGATGCGCGCCCCCCCCACACACAGATCTACCACACACAACAACCAGCTAATTTCGCACAGTCTCATGGGAGTTTAAAGTGCTTACTCAGGAACAGAGTCAGTGAGGGAAACAAAGAGGAAAGAGGGAAAGGTGCTGATGTAGGAAAATAAGGAGGCGAATGAATTGGAAAGGTCAATGTAGGATAAAAAACCATGGAGAAGGAGAAAAGGAGACAGGATGTAAGATGATGAAGCAGAGAAACGCTACCTCAGGTTAGCGGAGAGACGTCTTTATCGAAATAAACACACTGCACTAGATCCTTTTTATGCTTAGAGATCAACAGCACAGATACTGTTAATGTTTGGTCACATTACAACCAAGTTTGTGAAAGTTGTTTTATTTATGGCTCTTTATACGATACTGGTGTGAGATATGCTGATCTGTTATATCCACTGATACATGACTTCAAGAACAACAAATAATACTCCAGCATTGGGAATTCACAACAGACAAAATAAAAGCACAATATTTCTTTTATGCTCGAGTTATGAAAAACTCTGTCAGGATTTTTGTGTTTTTATTCCTCCCTCGGCATGGAAAAAAAAAATTAAACATGCATTTTTCATTGTTTGAGTTTTCAACAAAGCAATACACAACACTGTGTGAAAAAAAACTATAAAATAATATGTATTTTGAATGTTGTTAAAGTAATGTGCAACCTTGGGTATTTGAGATACGACGTGGCCATTTTATTTCCCAGAAATGTCTTAATTTCATCTTTTGTAAAAGCCAGGGTTTCTTTTCCGGGTGCATACAGGTTTGTAAATTGCACTATTCAATTTATGAGACCTATAAACATACAATATACAATTTAAGAAGACACTAGCTGTTGCTGCACAAAATAATGCCTTTGTTACTAAAAACTACAAGTTAAAGACTTTTTTCAAGAATTGATCCACTATGCATGAAAATGGATGTTTAAATGATTCATTAAAAGAACCCTAATGATGATGAATTTGCACGTTGTCATTGTCAATTAATCGACCAAAATGAAGTTATAATCACCCACATGTCAAACGTGAAAAATAAGATGAAGAAAAGTCAAGAATATTTCACATTAATTACTCTTTTAGTAGAAAGTATTTAATTTGCCCTGTTGTAGTTGATGTCTAAGTGTTGTGAGGAGAAACATTTAACCATCTATTTCATATAGACAGTGTAAACCATGAATGTCCGAGGCAACATTATGGTCTATAGACTCTCGCTAAGGAGAGAGACACCAAAGCTTTTTTAGGATCAGTGGGACACACGAGTCCAGATGGTGTTTGAACGTTTAATCCGGTCACATCTCTCTCCGGGGACCAGTCTCCACTGGATCACAATAGCCCCGGGCTCCACTTTGAAGACGAGTGCAGAGCACGCAACTCTTCACTTTCCTGCCCATCACACTTGACCAACAACAGAGCTGCAAGCACACACCTGATGACAAACAGTATCCTGTAAACTGTTTCAGATTTAGGCATCGAACCTTAAGATTTTGCTCTGTGAGAATGGAAACTGGTCTAAACTGGTGCTGAATATGTCAAGTCCACATCGTCATTTATAATTCATATAGATCCTTTTACCTTAACTAACATGAATGTTTCAAATGGGCTATTTGTTTGGCCTGTGGTGACGCTGGTTGCAGCTTTCTTTCTGAAACTGTAAAAGGGACCTGCACACATGTCAGGTATGAAGGTGATAAGATGAACGTAAGTAGAGTGAGGTCCTGGTAGTGTAGCATTGCGGTATAAGTGCCTACACAGATATCATGATAGAGAAAGACACAGAGAGAATATGCACACACACACACACACACTTTTCCTCATCACTTATCATTCTAACCTGCACACACACACACACACACACACACACACACAATTTTCCTCATCACTTATCATTCTAACCTGCTGTTATCTCAACTCTCTCGTCGAGACAAACAAACAACACCGGGTCCCTAACAACCCCACATGGGGAATGCTCCTTCCAACTGGGTGATCACTGCACTGATTGGCCTAAAGATTTTCTTTCACTCTTCAGCACTAATACAATTATTATATTCTATGAGAACCTCAATGACGCAACCTTCTTTGGTATTGGTGGGAGGCATTTTATTACTACCACCCCAATCCGAGCAATCTGTCTGAAATAACACAGAGAATAAGTCTCTCCTCTTTATTTTGAGTTAACAAACAACAAAATCAAATTTAATGAGCCCTCCGGGGAGAAGCGGCCTCCCACTGATTCCACTGGTTGATGCAAGCTTGATTTTACCCTTTAGAGGTGAAACAAGGATTTACCACATTTTCTGATTCTATACAAGCTCCATTTCTGTTCTTTACCCACTTATGATGATGCATAGCGCCGTCAGAACGCATTAAGGAACTCGTATGTTTTTTATTGTACTGGTTTGACTGCAGCACATTGGATTCTAGATGAAACAATCAGTACGGGGTTACAGTTCTGTGGGTGACCAAGGTAGAACATGCTCTTTATATACATGTATCCCCCCGTTTCAGGATCATAACCCTAAAAATACAAAGCAATCCAAACAGTTGAATGATTTTGACTGGCCACATCACTCACCTGACAGAAACTCAACTTTAAGCTCAACACCAAAGTGAAGGCAAAAAGCTCCTGAAACAAGCAGGAAGAACAGGCCTGAAAGTGTGGGTCAGTCGACTTAACAGTAAAATGTGATGTTAAATATTATGCATTTATTGTTGTCCCATTATATTCTTGTTTAATTGTGATCTGCGCTCTTTAACTGGAGAAATATGAATAAAAGAAACTTGTATCTAAAAATAGGGCAAAATGGACGGGATGCAAAGTGGTCCCTGAACGCCTCCTGTTTAATGTTGTCGTACATGTCAACCAGTAACAGGGAACAGATCGTCTGTGCACATGGTTTGCAAGCACTTGCTCTGTTACGTCACCCGACTGTCAAACGACACACGTTCCCTCTATACATTGAATATGTAGCTGCTGGTTATCGTCCGTAAACATGCACAGAGGTGAAAAGACCCAAAAGACAGACAAAAGGCTTAGGTGTGGGATTATTTTTTATAAAACCTGTCTTGAGCTCCAACAGATGGTATGACAGGAGTGTGAGAGTGGGATATAATGCAAACTGAAGACTGACTGGTTGGATGATTGGTTCCTTGGCAGGAGGCATCCCCAGGTGATTGGCTCTTTGCAGATGATGACAGGCTATCTACAGTTTATACAGTATTCACCTTAAATAACTGTAATGGGGTTTCTTTTCGTTATCCTTGCAAAGTGCAGGAGGGTTGCTTCAGTAATAGCTCTGATTCAGCAGATTCATTAAAAAAAAAACATTCTGTTATGATTCCTCATGACTGCTCTATTGGATAATGGTGTCTGACAGTGATGTCACACATTGATTTCAAACTCAGAAGTCGCCTTCACACTTTCTCCAGCTGGTATTTTAACAGCCAAACCACAAGCTCTCATCTGTAAATCCTTGTTTTAATTCCGTCACTCGTGATGATTATTAGTCTGGATGTTACATGCGCTCTCAAACAGGGACAGTGAAGTTGTAAAAGCTCTCTCTCTCTCTCTCTCTCTCTCTCTCTACTTAGTTCTAAACTCTCTTAACTTGTCTTTCGGCCATGCTCCAGAGGAGATACTTTCACATGCACTATCAATTTGAGTCTCTCCAGCTGCTCAGTGGAAAACCTTGTGTTTCCACACTCGACGGCAGCAGAGTTCTGTGGATTACTCACCACTTTAGATTCACTTAAATTAGTAGAGTCAGCCCTAATGTCTTTTTATTAAAATCCCTCTTGATCGCTGTGTAATTATGAGATCAGTCCAATTAGGCTGAAAACATGAGAGCGATGCTTAAGATGCTGAGGAGATGGGAGGGTAGAAGCAATCCGCTCTTAAAACAACAATGACTCTTCCGAGGAACACTGAGGGGACAGCTCCAGTCATCTGTGCTTTAAGCTTTAATACGTCTCCCTGGACTGAGACGTGGAGAACTCGCATGCCCTTCAAACAAACCTCCTGTCATCCTGTGGACACAGCGATTCAGTCAGGGTGACAGATAGGACTGGGTACCTGTTCGCGTAAGGGTACCAACTGAATACCATATACAGAGTGGAGATTTATCCTAAAATAAACCACATGACGGTAACAGAGTATACACTCCAAACATAACTAAACAGTAAGTCAGGGCCATTGTGAACTGAAAGCAGTCACAAATGTGGTTAAAATTTCAAATGTCGCAACAATGTTTGTGATGTTCATTGCAAAGCTGGCCAGAGCAAAACGCCTGAACCCATACACTATATATGAAGATGGATGACATGACAGCTCCTCAATCTATAGCGTCGGTCAGAAATCCTGTCTCCTCCATGATAACGGATGGGACATGAAACATCATGATTGACCACTAGGAGTGACTTATGATTGGTTGAGCATGTGGATCCGCAGTTCCATCCCACGATAGCTACTGAACAGACTTTGGGCACTAAATATGCAAGATGGCAGCATTTAAGATATTTTTATTTAATCAAGAACTTTGTCACAATCTTCAGGTAATTAATTAGCCAGTCGGGGACTTAGGCAGTTTTGCTAGCATCAGACATCCCTCATCGACGGGCAAAATCCCCAAATTCAATTTAGATATTTCAGTATGTCTGAAACTTTCATATAAAACCAATGGTAAATAACTTGGATCCTATTTACAGGGATATATTAGTTTGCACTGAGCTACAAGAGACAACAACAACAAAATGCAAGATTTACAGCTACAGAGAGTGTAAAGTTCTACTGCATCAGTTTAAACATGAACCCTGATGACGGAGGATTCTAATAACATTTCTAGACATACTGTTGTCAATGCAGATTTGTGTTGGTTGAAGCTCCGTAAGTCAGCAGCTCCTCTGTGCTCACAGAGCTGCAGTGAACAACTGAGAGCTACATCATTCACTCATACAGACAGAAGGAGGGTTTGCAGTTCAGTACAAGAACTGAAACATGCTGCAAAGGCCTGTCAGGTGGTTCCTCTGCAGACTCTTCATCAAATACAATCTACTGCATAAGGAATGCATGATGAGATACAGACTTTTTTTTCATCATTTTCAATTATTACGCCATTCAGCAACAAAAAAGAAAACGACCTGAGACACATTACTGCTAATAGTTGTCATTACTGTCAATTTTCCCCCCATTTGTTAGTGATTTTTCTTCTCTTTTCCCTTCTGGAAAACCAGTTGACCTGTAAAACTCCAGGAGTATCGAATTATCTCGTCATCATTGCTTCCTTTCAACCTTTGTTTCTTTCCATTTCTTCCCAGCAGGCGACAATTAAAAACGGATGGATTTTTTCTTCTTTGTTTTCCTCCAACACGCTTTATTTTTTCCTCAATAAATTACTGATGTGATTATAGGTCTTAACCTCTGTGTGACTGCAAGTGTGTGTTTTTCTATTCACAGCCAATTCACAAGGCAAGAGGGACATTTTCTGTAGAAGAGCAGTTTTCTTTTTCCTACTCTCTCCGTTTTCCTCTTTCCTTTCTGTCTTTGCCTTTTGTTATTTCTGAGTCACTCCCTCTACACCGAACACTATGCATGATGGTGAACGTGCTTTGAAGAATTAAAACCTGCATGGACGTGCAACAGGTAATAGCACATATATATTTAATGTTAAATTCAAAAGCAATGAAAACGTACTTTTCTCCACTTGCGCATTTCATCACATTATCGATTCTGCTATAGTTCGGTAAAACTTTCAAATATAAATATCAGCTAAATTATAATAACAAACTTTCTGAGCAGAGCAGAAAAAAAAAAATCAATGCCTCTTCTGGAAATTAGGGACAAAAAGTGATGATGTTGAGGATGTTACTTAATATCTTCTATGGTACAAATATAACAAGGCAATTCTAATACCATTGTATATTGCATTTTATATTTTGAAAAATGCTTTTCATTAGTGATATGATTTTTTCAAGAATTATTTACGTACAACTTTCAAGTTTTTCATACTATTTATGCATAAACAGTGTTCAATTTATATTATTATAATTTAAAAAAATCACGTTTATACTAAATTGTAACTCCTCCATATCTATCCACCGCTTACAAAATGAAAATATTTTATTTTTCTTTGGTTTTAAGTCTCTCACACAGATGTCGTCTTCTCTCTCTCTCTCTCTCTCTGGATCAGTTAACGCTCGTCCTTCTCTACCCCAGACAGAAAATTCCACACAGAACACGTTGAGCGGATGAAAGATTGCATCGGTAACATGGCCACAGTCAATAAGCAGAGTAATTACAAACACAATCATCATCACCATCATCACAACAGTTATGATCACTGTAATCTGCATCATAATCATAAAGCTGACAGGGGCGCTAATCAAAATACTGACAGTGAAGTGGAAATGTAATTGAAATGGATGCATAGATATTTATCTCCATTTTAAAAGGCGGAAGCTTGTTTTGTTTTCTCGACTTCAGGACATATAATCATGACTGAAGCGAGGGAAGGAGCCTGTTTTACATTTTGTGCACCTGCGAGACTCGACGCTGTCGTCTTTGTAACGTGCATCTGAGCATGTGTGTGTGAGTATATGTGTCAGTGCAGCAGGGAGAGAAACGTTGTCAATAACGAGAGCGGGTGTTGGAAATTGCTATGACTGAAAGGTTCCACAGGGGATGGGAGGGGGAGATATGATGTAAGGAGGGATGGGGGGGTCAATTATCACACTGAGCTGAGAAAAAAGCGGGTGAGGAGCTGGAAATAAAGAGGGAAGTTAAAGGTCGGAAGAGGGAGGGAGGAGAGGTGTTGCTGCATTGATGGGATGTGTGACGATTGTGACGGCACTATGATAAAAACATTAATGAGTCAACACTGTCACAGAAAGATTTTAATTTTACAAGCTTTTTTGATAAAAGCTTTTTTTAAGTTTTCTACTAAATACAATTAATCTATGATCAGTTTTTTGCATTTTAAATTTCTACTGATTGACCAGAAAACCTGGTGGGAGGATTCTGTATGGGAGAACAACATTTTGAGGTTTCTAACAATAACACAACCTTGTTGGCGGAGGGATATTGCATGGATCTAGATGAAAAAAAAAAAATCTAGCACATTTTGAGAACTGATATCTATGAGTGTGTGAAATGTGCTGCAGCTTGAATGAGTTTAAGGGAAAGTTAGGCCCTTGGAAGAGGTACGCACGTCTTCCTAATTTTTGCTCCAGACTCTCTGGCTCATGAGGTAGACTCCCACTCTTAGGGTGACATTTTGAGCTGGGCTGGACGGCTTCCCGAACTGGACTGCCAGAACAGAGTATCGCTCTTTTCCCAGGTGGGCCTCATATTCTTCAAGACCTTTCCATCACCGCTGACAACACGACGGTGAGTCCAGGCCAGGCTGCCAAGTGTATCGGTGTGATGTTACACAGCCTACAGCTGACATATGGAAGCTCGCACCATGTCCAGTCCAGAGTAATGTAATTCCTCACTCGCTGCCAAACCGCAGTTCAACCCCAGTCACAGGCTGACTTTAAAGCCTGGTATTGTACATTTTGGGCAAGTTGCACATATGTTCACATACAACATCATTGTTTCCTGCCAAAATATAGGATTTTGTGGGTCAATATCCAGTTTGGTTAAGGTTACTGTGGGGAGTATAACTTCAGAACGCTTTTATTTATCTTTAACAAAAAGGCTCCTGCTGCCTGAACCTGACTGTAGACAGGACTTTGGATCAGAACAGCAAACAGAGGTTAAAGATACACAGGCAGTCTGTTTTACAAAGTAAAGAAACTACTAAATTATTGAATAACAAAGAGCGGGGAAGAAAAGAGTCCGTTTTTGTCAGTAAGTGTATATTGTGTGTGTGAGAGAGAGATAATTGTGTGGGGACAAAAAGGAAGCTTGTAATTTCTCTGGAGTGCACTTGTTAAAAGTCATTGAGCTCTGTTATTATTAACTACTGGTAGAAACGACTCAGTTTAAAACGTCAATCATGATGACAAATGCTTTTACTTGCCTCTTCTAATATGCTCCTAATATTTCTAAACTAATGTCTTTGGGCAGTGTGGCCAAGAATCGTTGCCATGACAACAAGTTCATCTTTTGTAACAGAAAAGGAGCAAAGTAGGTGCCGGTGGTCACGACGGCACAAAGTGTTTGTTGTCATGTCTGCAACCTTTCTTGTGAGACTCATGCATAGGATGTTACATCTGACCTCACAGTAGGCCGACATGATGAGTGTGTTTCTTTCCACCAATGTGTTTTGTACTTGAAGTGCATTTGCAATTCTATAGCCGAGGCAGCCCAGCTCATTGTAACTCAAGGCTCGTGTCTACAGGAGGCGTTTAAGCCACATTTTTCTAATCGTCCATCTCCCGCGCAGCTGATTTAACAGATAATCTACCATTGTAACCAATATCGCTGTCTGCAGAGGCTGCGTGACATAATTACAGTGATTCCGTGTTGGTCTTTGATTGCTGCCAAAAGGCGACCTACACTCAACTCTGCGCCTGAACGCATCCCGTCTAGACACTGACAGAGGACTGAAGCTGCTGCTGCTGCTGCTAATGGGCTGATTTCATTATGCAGCCTGTGTAGACACCGTGTCGCAGTAATGTCATGATCACAGGTTGTCATATGTAACTTTGATTGGCCGCCAGATGTCAAGAAGGCCGATACGAGCCAATCAGGGGGGCTGATGGTGTGAGAGGAAAGAGACGCGAAGGTGGCGAGATGTTGACCCGCCCGGAGAACAAATCACTATGATACCAGAACCTTATTTGGTGCGAGTGTCAGAAAAGGGCAAATGGAAACTGAAAATAATCACCAAACTGACATTTTACATGTTGTTAATAAGAAACACATCTGGAAACATTCACCAGTTAGACAAAACACAGGCAGGATTGCAAACCCTGTAATCCACTAATTTAGATGTTTGACTCTATGTTCCTTCCCTTCTCAGATCTACCAGAGTGGTTGTGTTTCAGCGCTGTAGTTTTCCACGTGAAAGAACAGAGCGAGAGACGAACAGTAAACAAATCAAAGTGAGGCTCACGGCAAAATGTCAAATGAGGTCAGAGATCAAGGCAACGTTAAAAAACTGCTCTCCCAGTGAAAGAGAGCAGGAACAATGCCTGGAGGGGCTGAAAGGGGAATCTTACTGAGTAATACTGTAATTTCAAGGTTCCTTTATTCACGGTAGTTTTTTTCCCACCATTTTCCACCCATCTATTTCCATTTGTGAATTTCAAATTGAAGCAATACCCATTCCCACTGAAAATAAAGGACGGAAAAGGACACTGGTATGCGCACACACGCACACACACACACACACACACACACACACACACACACACACACACACACTCCCACATAGTGAAGAACACGATTAAATCATTTTTTCATCAGGACCTCAGGCTCCCCAGTGAAACTGCAGTTCAATCTGGGAGCATCACAGCAAGAAGGCGTAGATCCAGATAACACCTGTCTAATAGATATACAGCGGGATAAAGAAATGCAGCAGATTGAAGCGCCTCTGTGATACATTCAAAGAGGAACAGCTGCAGACTGGGACTGGAGAGTAGCAGTGGCTAAAGCCAGGTAAAATTCATTGCTGTTTCATTGGATGAAAGTCAGTTCTTTTGTGCATGTGTCGGTTTTAGGGCTGTAACGATACGCAGAATCCACTGGTTCTTTGTTTAGTAGTGGGTGCATAAGAAAATACATTCCAAAACATGTGGAACAATAAAGAGAAGAACACTAAAGAACATGTTGGACTTGACTTCACATGAAACTGCGTAAACAAAATAACAAAAGAATTTTAAAGAGATAAGGGTCCCAACACCCAGAGTTCAATCCCTATATATACAAAGTCCGTTTCACTCTCCCCAACAGTTCAGTTCAATCCAGTTCAAACAACGAAAAACAGATACAACAAAAATGAGCCGTTCCGGGTTTTACTGCGGAATTTCCTAAACCACTAACTCAGGAAAGTACAGAGGAGTAGATGGAGGTTGTGTTTCTGCAGTGGCCCCAACAGCATGTGGTCATCGCAGGCTTGGTTGATCAGAGAGAAATATTGATTGAAAGTAAACGTTTTGAAGACTTTTATAGATATAATATAAAATTCAACTTTTGCTTCTTCCATCATAGTTAAAAATGTATACAAAACTTTAGGCAGCAAGGTACAAGTCCAAAGATCAGATAGTCTTAGCCAGATTATGATTCATGATTTATTCTCACAAATAATTGAATCCATAGTTTTGTTATCAGGTTTTCTTTCAGTTGTTCAAATACTGTAGAATACTGCAGCCATTATACTGCAGTGAGACATTTCCCTCTGCAGTTTGTACTCGAGTGCACACGGGTCAAACAGCATGTAAACACTGATCAACATCGAATGAAATAGGTTCAATAACTGCTGTGCATTTCTGCACAAGAGGCTGGGAAGCGCTTCCATGTCGATTGAGGGTGAAAGACTCAAATCGTCAGTGAGAATATTTATAGTCTTAAAATAAAAATCCACACAGTTTACTGCAATTGAGTCTCATTGTTTCTGGAGAAGTTTTTCTGAGTTAATCCTGCAGGACTTCAGATACTTCTTACTCTGCCCACCAAAATTAAAATGATGTGTGTGTGTGTGTGTGTGTGTGATGACAAAGCAGTAATAAGGCAGCCGGCTGGCTCCAAACACAAATCCAATACCTACTCTGCACCACAAATTAGAATTGATCATATCAAAAAAGGCCGTTCTGTTCTTGTCTGTGCTGTGTGTGCTGTGTGTGTGTGTGTGTGTGTGTGTGTGTGTGTGTGTGTGTGTGTGTGTGTGTGTGTGTGTGTGTGTGTGTGTAGTAGGCCTCTCATGTTAACGATCACAAACACGTAAGACATTTTTACATCATATATTAAAGCTAAACTCATTAAACTGCAAAATCCAAGGTCAAAATTTTCAGACACATTTTAATTTGTTCTCCTACATATTCTGTCAACAACTGATAATACCAGGGATAAAGTCGAAGATTCATTCTAAAGCCCTGGGGTCTTTAAACACTCCCTGTCGTATGGAAATCTTCAAATCCGGGACTCTAATTAGTCTGAAGCTATCAACTAGCCACATTCAGCTGGTCCTTTAGACAAATCTGCACGCTAACTATTGCGATGCTGCATGTGCATCATGGCAGGAAATTATAGGGATTTCTTATTTTTAACAAACAGAATAATTACAGGCTTAGAATTGGGGATTTTTCTGGGCAGCAAAACAAGCAATAAGCCCAAACTAAAATGTACAATCTAAACAGAATTCCCTGCAGGGACACAGTTGACTCACATGTGGTGAATATCTTGGCTGCATTTGCATGAATTCTCACATGAAATTTTATATTCAATTTTGTTTATGTATTATATTGCTGTATTTATTGCTTTATATCTTAACGTGTGTGGTTAAACCCTATCCCACGGTATATTACTTTAGATACCGCAAAGAGGCAATGTCGCCACGAGGATCAATAAAGTTTCATTTTGTCTCATCTCGTCTAATAAAGCGACATCTGCGGACTCAGCTCAGAGCCATTGTCCATTTTACTGTCGTCTTCCCACGTACACGTCGACCCAACCAAATAGCTCGCCTGCAGACGCACAACCACACACACACACACACACACACACACACACACACACACACACACACACACACACACACACACACACACACACACACACACACACACACACACACACACACACACACACACACACACACACACACACACACACACGCCTATTTGTAGATGGTGTCCTCGCCCATCAGCGGGAAATCTGTTATTGTACTTCAAAAAAAACATCAAAACCATCCCATGAGGCTGCTTTTCAAAGGGAAGACAGACCTGTGAGATGTGTGTAAGCATGGCTGAGCTGATAATGGAGGAATTATATAGAATGGGACTAATATAATAGAAAAGCCAGTGACAGGCAGATATAAAAAGAGGAATGGATTAAAAAAAAAAAAAGCAGGTGCACAACTGAACGAAAGGCTATAAAGTAAGAAGAGAGAGAGAGAGAGAGAGCAGGCTTTTCTCCCTGAGATGTAATTTGCTGACTCCACTGTGGCAATGATGCAGCAATAAGACTCGTGGAACACACCACTTCTTTCTCTTTCTGGCCCTCTCGCACTGTAATTGCCATTCATTACAAACACAAATGGCTGTTGATTGGCATTCTGTTGAAGGCTGGAGATCGGCGCGGCGTTTGTTTGTCTCGGCGCTGCTCACTTCTGGCACTTAATGACTGCGCAGGCTCTCCACAGATGATGGAAATAATGGAGCTGTCATTGCCCCCAAAACTTAAAGAGAGAGAGAGAGAGAGAGTCGTCCAAGAGAAATCTTTCTTCCTCCCTCATCCCTCTTACTTTCATTACCCCATTTCGATATCTCGCGGATCAATTTCCATTCATCACATCTACCAAACACTGTCAACCTCCCCCGTCAGCTTTTCATTTGTCTGCCGCAATCTCTCTTCCCCGTGTCATCCTCGCCGTCTCCTCCGCTCCTCCTCGCCGCCCTGACCTCTCCGCTCACTTTCCATTCCCCTCGTTCATGTCAGGCTGTTGACACTCTGTTTGAGAGCACAGATTAGCATTGTGTTTGTTTGTCTCCGCCGGCGCCCGGATTCATTTCTCACACTAATGATCTGGCAGCTTATTAATGGATGATAGTAGTAATGGAGCTGTCACTTTCAAAACTCACACTCTTCTGTTTAGCTCCTTCTCTCACTTCCTCCTGTTCTCTTCACTTCTGTACCTGCCGCTCCTTTGTGCACTTTAATGAAAATGGTCAGATCAATATTTCACTCCTTCTTTGCTACTATACTCATGTATAGCTGGGCCTTTTCCTGTATCAGACACTGTCTTAAACAAGCACATAAACCGAGTATGACTTCCTGTGGTGCATCAGACCAACGAGGCTGCAACTTTACACTGTGGTTTCGTCATGACAACCATCTATATTTGCTTCAGGTTTGAAAATCTCCATCAAACCTCGGTGAATGTGCGTGAGCTTTAAAGTGTTTGTATCAAAGACCTGTGTTGACATGTGTGTTATTGCTGAAGTCGTTGTACTGAAAAGATGGAGTTAGTAAAAAAATAAAATAATGAGGTGCATGGGTTTGTTTGTGCAGCAGCCATTTGCTACAGATGTTAACCTTTGTCAGAGCTAAATATAAAGCTGTTTCCGAGTTAGGTAAACAAACCATATTTAATTGAGCATAATCAGTGAGAAACACTAGGGACAGTGCTGGTGTACAGCTAAGAGGACACTTTCAGTTTACAACCCATTTATCTGGCACGCACTCTAAACAGCTTGTGTTTTAACCACTATATTTTTCAAGAACTTTGGAGGTCAGTTATCATAACTGATGTGGAGCAAACAACAAAACTAGCTATTATTACTGAACCACTTGAGCTATCTAACACCGGCTGCACACGAGAGGACGATCGGCCCGATTACGGGTCAGATTGAAGCCTCCTGACAATCAGAACTGATCAGGACCAAATGATCCTGTAGTGTGAGGGGTTCAAAGACACAATCTTAACACCACAGAATGAATCAGAGCCTCCCTGATTTTGAATTGGAAATATCATATGTTTGATAGAGAAAATTGCCATAGCCAAAGCAAGTGAGCTGACCGGGAAGTGTCGCCAACCGGACCGAAACGTGGCTGCCTACAGCGATAATACAACTTTTGTGTCCCGCACCAGTTGGACAGTAGAAACTCACACAAACAAGAGCAACTAGCCGACGAAGGTCGGTAGTTCACCTCAATGTTTGTTTCTATTCTGAAGACACATTTGATCATGCAAGTTTCTGTGGGCTCACATCTCTGGACTTACCACAGAGAGTTTATTTTTTCTGTGCCCAAAGTGTGTGGTCCTGCGTCCTGGCTGGATCATCTAGTGTGTGCGTTCTCGCTAGTAAAAGAAAATCGTCTCTCATTATGATTGCGCTCACATTTTAGTATCAACTAAGATTTAAAAATCCTCCCCTCTGCAGCAGGAGTAATATTGAATAAGAAATAATCATATCAATACGTTGGAAATTTGCTCTATATTATTATATTCTGTGTCAAGAACGCAGCAGCAGATGTTTCTGTTATACAGCAGGACTGCATGAAAACTACTACTTTATGCACCCAGAGTCACCCGGAGCATCAGCAGCGACTTTCTATTACACAGATAGCATCCGTCCATGATACAAAGATGAGGTTTTTACAGGAGCAAAATAAAGAGGCTCCACTTCAGAAATAAACTTTATAGGCTGCTGGTTCAGATTATGTTCCAGAGAGAAGCATTGAGCTGCTGAGACGCGGCTGTAAAAAGTGCTCAAACATAAAAACATGAATAAATAGAAATTCCAAAGTGTTATGTTTACTTTTACGCTCTGTTCAAAACTCTTAAAACCCAACTGGAAAGGCTCAGTTTGTGTGTATGTCTCGCTCCAGCTATGTGTGTGTCCCAAAAGACTTTGTTGCCAAAGTTATTGGGCTCGCGTTCCACACCACACCTCATTCTATTCATCCAGAACATTCTCTATTGAAAATGTCAGTCAGGGAAAAGTATATTCCACTCTCACACGTATAATGTACACACACACACAACTTCGCAAAATGTTGTCTTCTATTTTGACCTTTGCTGCAAAAGTATGAAACGAGGCCAGTCTTAAAATCTGAGTCAGGAATATCACAGCCTGGATATTCTGACCCTTTCTCACTCCCTTGCTGCGTGTCCTTGTTGAAACAGGATGGGGGAGGAAGTGTAAGAAATGTCAATAAGGCGCACACACACACGCACAGACACACACACGCACACGCACACACACGCACACGCACACACACAGAGATAAATAGGGAAGCTCTCTGTACTGTATAAAAGCACTGCCTTAAAACAAGCAGTTAGGACTTCTGTAACTTTCCGAGGACAGAAAACCTTCGCTCTAAGATCTATCGCACAACTCTCATCAACCCAATCGGGTTTGAACAAGTAGAAACTTTCTTGGTGTCAGTGACACAGTGCGAACATTAGAATTAGCCATTACCCTCCTGTTTCTTTGAACAAATTAATTAATGATCATTAATTACTCTGCCAGACTGGAGCAAACATGGCGTATGTTACGGTGGTTCAGTGGAAGCAGGGTCCCAGGTATCGCCAGGACGACTCGAAGTCTATAACGAAATTACTCTCCGGGGATCCCACATCATTATGGGAAGGTAGAGTAGTTCCTGTATCCCAGGAAGTGAAACAACTGAAGCTCAGCTAACAGAATTTCAGCTCTGGCAAACAGCATGCTGGGTGCCATACGGGTGCACGCACACACACAGACACAGACACACACACACACACAATGATAAAAACATACTTTCACTGGAAGTGAGGCGCAGACACTCTCACCCACTCTCTCTTTCAGAGAAGCCAGGCAGAGATAGTCAGAGTTGGTTGGTATGTGCTGTTCAGTATGAAAAGCTGCTGCAATAAAAGTAAGAGCTAATACAAGGGGTCATGAACTTCTTCAGATGTGTGTTTGTATAAAGAAAAATAAATAAAATATGTTTAACATTTTTCCTCTACCTGAGGGCAGCACTACTTTACGATGCAATATTGATAGCAGTGCGTCGCTCTTCAAGTGGCGCTTTAGTCAAACTACATTTTATGAGCTCCCAGTCATCGTTGATATAATGACAGGTAACATGGCTCAGTGATGACACTTGTTGCCTCTGGTATCAAACAGGCCATGTGACTGGATGAGGAGACGCCGAGTACAATTTTCTGAGATCAACGCAAATACTTATTCAATGTAATTTCTTTATGAGTGTATTTAGCATCTACAAGGAGAACGATGGTGGTTTTGCCTTTCCCATCATCAACAATAGCACCGCTTGTTTTTCCTCTTCTTGCGCTCATGCATAGTCCAACAGTGCTGCAGATGCCATCAGAACTTTGCACAGTTTACCAAAAAACCCTCATTTTGATGTAATTGGAAGAACTCCCAAACATTAAAAGTCTTTGGAAACTCTTACACTGGACCAAGATGGCCTTTGCAGCAGCAACCATCTTCTTAAAATGTAGCAGCCAATGACTGGAGCCGTAAAAAAAACGGACTTGATTAAAACCACTAATCACAGCAGCCCTAAAAGTAACATTACTGACGTTTGTCCTGAGGCTGTCTTTGACTGTTTCTGGCAGAGAGGTGCAGGATATTGTTGTTAGAGAGTTTAGATACACTAGAACTGCATCTAAGAGTCTGTGTTCACCCAATGTACTGCATAGATGGACAGTTGTACAGCTGAATAGTGACTTTTTTTTATCCTGTATTACTATTTATATCCAATATTCAGTGATAGTCATCACTATTACTTCAGTTTTGAATGTCTGGTTACCTGCTATCACATGCTGCTTATATATAACATTTGAATAATTAAAACCAACTAAAGACTGCGACCCAACTTTTAGTGATTTAGATAAAGTCTTGCTATTAATCGGTATCTGTATTTGACCTGAAGAAAAAACATGTTGGTAAACTCCTTGAAATGGCGGAATCCAAAGTTAAGCCAGGTCTGTCAGTGCTGTCAGAGAAGGAACAGTTTTATCTGTCAGTTCCAGATAAAAGAAGCTTTTACTATTGATCAGCACCATCCCAGTTCACCTTATTATCCAACTCAAGATCCATGAGAAAGTTACTGGGAATGTGTCAAAGGCTGACCCCTTCTTTCAAGGTTAGAGGTATATTTACAGAGAGAGAGAGAGAGAGAACCCCCCACACACAACCCACAGGAAGCAGAGGCAGACAGAAAGAAGCAGAGAGGCTTAAAGAGACGGACTTTATTCCATGTGGCCTGCTGGGGGTGTAGCTCATTAAAATGTGATTGAAGCTGCGGCTCAGAGGCTGACTCAGCGGAGTTTAATTAAAGCTGTCAAACAATTCTTGTGTCACCCTCCAACATGCATATCCATAAATGTATTCATTTCCACACCCACTCCCATCTCCCTCCGTCTCTCGCCCGTCAATTAAAATGGAACATTCGCATAACCGATCTCCCTTTATTCATCGCAAAGACATGACTGGCCATTTGGTTTCATTATTCAATCCGTGTCCTTCGCCCCCGCCCCGCCTGATCACAGGGACTGGCCTTGCCAACACACGCAAACGTGCACGTATTGCTACAAAAGCACAGAAACGTGGAGAGCAGAGAAAATGAGGAGGGTGAGTCCATCAGTGATTGTCATTAAGTGGGAGGATTTCTGCTCCAGACCTTTGACATAAAAATACAATGCATTCCTCCTAGACATGTACAGATTATATAGATGTAGCATGTGTTATTGACGCAGTAACTTATATTATTAACATACAACTGTTATTATAATACAAGTTTTAATTTCTGTTTTCCAGGCCTTATGTTGACAAAGGACCTTATTCGAATAAAACTTACTGTAGTATTGTATACTGAATACAGTATCAAGCTTTTGGCCCTTAAAAGGTCAGGTTGGTCAGTGTTTCTGAAACGTGGTTTGTCTTATTTGTTGAAATCCATTTCTCATCCAGATAGCCGTGAAGAAAAAAAATGCCACCGTCGGTAGCCGTCGCAGGTCTGTAATAAACGTGACCAATCATTTGATTCTGACCGGATGAAATGATTGGCCGACGTACCGGTTTCTTACTAACAGACCTATCTAAAGGCACCACGAGAGCAGAGGCGTCAGAAGCTGGCGAGCGAGCCACCGAAAGTTCTAGCAGTTCTCAGGCAGTGCACGCCCATGTGTTTTGGGGGTGTGACTGTGACGCGAGGTCCAATGGGGGCCTTCACTTGCTTTCCAGGATTACCAACCCTAGCTTTAACTCAACAGTGAAAGATTCCACCTTTATTTTTAACGAACCACATTTGCAGCAGGAAATATACAGTAGTCAGATCACTGTAATCACACGTGGGTGCCCTGTAAGCAGCGCCAAGCACCATGTTCCAAGATTATCATTCATTCAAAACTAAAAAGCACATACAGTACAAAGGGTACCTTGTTTGTGTTGCTGTAAAGAGTTTAGTGATTACATCCTTTCATATTTAGTATAGTAAGGAGAAAAAAAAATCTTTTGTAAAGCATGATCTGATCTGATGTCAGGCTTTGCTGAGATGTGTGCCAAGTGCAAACAGGGGCACTTTGTAGCAGGAACTGTATATAATTAGGTTGTGTTATTACACATTTCATATGATTCAGGTAATCTCATCCTGTTTGTTGTTTTTACGAGTTTGTCATTTACCTGTGAACAAACCATCTGCAATCCCCTCGTGTGTAATATCATTTATCTGGATTATGACTCTGAATAAAACAAACCTCATCAGTTTCCAAATCCTCTGAGATTTGTGAATGTTTGCCTTGCAGACTGTGTTGTGAAAGCTTCTGCAGCTGAATGGAAATACAGGCTTAGTATCAGTGGAGGATACTGAAGTAGCTGATGCTGGTGGATCACCATGCATGTGTTATTGAGGTACACAAGACAGAAGCCCAGGCAAACTGTGCTTTAAGTCCATTTCTGAATATTACTTTCGTACATAAATTCAACTGTTTCTACATTTACTATAGAAATGCTATTAGAATTTGACTTTCAAATTAGAGTTTCTCCTTCCAGCTACTTATATCCTGTTTGTGTTCAAACTTTAAAAGAAAAACTTTAAACAGAATAAAAGGGATAAAAACACCATCTGGATTGATTCTCGTGTCTCTCTTGTGTTTGAAAGTCAGCCTGAAACAGGACGTCCAGCCAGCTGTTACCCTGACAACACTGTGGCATCTGATTGGAGAGCGGTTGCAGCGCCAGAGAAAATGGGTGCAAAGTTGGCAATGACGGGCTACAACCAAGTCTAACATCACCCAGCACCGTCATTCGGGCTCAGCAGCAGTCTGTCCTGAAAGCAAAACACCCTGTCCAATGCTGTTTTTATCCACTTGAACTTTTCTTTTCTGACCTTCAACACTCCGCAGAAATTACTCACTCTCCCAACTACACCCTGACAGCAGAGACACACCAACACAGAGCCGCACAGTGACCGGGATTCTTCTCCACTACAAGTGGAGAGCAACACTGTGGTGCTGACCGTGGTGCTGAATTCTAGAGTCTGGATTATAGCTGAAGGACTCGTACAGTGGGGGTGGAGAAGAAAAACATTTTATACACTGCCCCAGAGTCGAACATTTGCACCTGACACTTGTCAAATTTAATCGAATAAATAATGTCAGTCAACATTTGTGAGTATTTGAAATAAGCCTATTTCACTACTCGATTGATTTCACTATATCTCAACACAAGACAAAACTAGTTGTGATGCCATTTTTGGTGCCAGGGACTTTTTAGAGCTAAACCTTGTAGTATGCACTAACTGTGGCAGCACATTGCCAGTATTTTATTAATATTTCTGCTGAAATAAAATCTCAACTCCAACACCATGGTGACTTACTCAGACAGGCAGTTAGTTGATGCATCTCTTTCCTCACTCTCTCCGGCCCAAGCTGGGTTAGCTTTTATCACAGCCTGCTTCCTTCCCAGTAACAGCTACAGTGCAACCTAAATATTTGAAAACATTCCTGTACCCATTTCAAAGTAAAAGCACTCTGGCATTTCTATTTACTGAATCCATTCATTTGATTTAACAAGGTTTTTAATTGTTATTGCAGGACCGGAAGATGCATGGCTTCATAGAGTAGAATCCTAGCATTTAGTACATAGGCTACTTTTATTCAAGGAAACACAGTAGATATACCAGAAACCTCACGTAGCAGCTCTGCAGTGGCCCCACAGTGGACAAACTCCCCATGTGAACAAAAGACGTGAACAAGAAGCACCAGATTATCAAAGAAGCTGCGCACGCACCCGGTGTGGCTCAAGAGATGAGCAAACTGAACAGTGAATACAATGCAGTTCTAACTGTCACTAAAAAATAACTGACCTATATTAATTTTTTTATTATCATTCCACTGCCACCAGCAGGTTGACATTTTTCTTCTTTAGTGACACGCCACTGCCATTCATGTGTCCCTCAGAATAGTTGATAAAAACTTATGTTGCTGTTATGCTGTATTCCCTCAGGACTCAACTATTCGTTGCCATTACCAACAATTCCCAGATGTTTGAATGTCGTACACAAGAGTGCAACAGGGGAGTTACTCAACTGCAGACAATGACAAAATGATGCAGCAAGGAATATGGAAAGGCACTAAAAGTTACATGGAACAGATCTGACACATCTTTGTGTCAATCTCTCCCTCCTCTCTCTCCCTCCTCTCCCAGGAGCATCACATGAGCTGCAGCAGCAAAAAACCCCTGAATTATTGAAGCCGACAAGACATCTCTCAAACCCACACACACACACACACTCGCACACAAACAGTAACTGTATATCTGCCCTCAGGGGGAAAATGCGATAATGACGAATTCAATCTGACATGGTTTTAGAGACCATAAACATCAGAGTGAGAGAAGGAGAGGAACAGAAGGGGGAGGGGAGAGATGCTGACACTGATGGAAAGGAGGGCTGGAGAGGTGTGAAAAGGAGAAACAGAATGCCCATGATTTATTTCACATGGTGACACTCTGGGCTGGGGAGGCTACTTTCCCATGTGATGGGAGCAAGAGGGCCCGCCTGTAAATAAAATCAGCGGCATTACATCATTGATTAAGCTGCCTCCAAAACAAAATGCGTTGCCAGATAATTTATGACAAAGCACACTGTGTAAATTGAATGCTGTTCGTATGATCATCTGCATCGGCTATCCCCGTGGGCATGAAGCGATGACCGCGTCCATCATCTCAATAACAACTGCTTTGATTACAGGGAACAAGCAGAGGCAGACACATGCAATCAATCACAACACAAGGCTGCTTTATAAATCAAAAGATATAACCTCATTACACGGCAGCGAAACCAGCAAAGAGTGTGGAGGCAACATGTTACAAGACACGAAAGGGAATGAAATAACTATTGTGACCGAAACAAAATGAACACCACCAATAAATATCTGATTATATCTCATGTCCACATTTATATTGACGAAACCATTACTTTTTACAATGTCCAGTGTGTGTATAGTTGTGTCTATGTGTTCAGTTTGATCAATAGAGAGCAAGCAATGACTAGTTCTTCTTTTAAAGAACTGTTTGGGTTAACACACTAACAGACCTGCCTTGACTACTTATCAACTTATTAAACTTTATTCAAAGAGAGGAAGGATGAGTGAAAGGCAGCGCATGAATGTTGTAGTTTATCAATCATTGAATGGAATTCTATCCAGTTTTGAATACATCACAGTCATCATCATGGATAAGTCTTGGGTTTGTTGGTGATCTCCTGACTTTACTGCTAGCGCCACCATCTTGTTTCGAGCAAAATGTATTGACAGCTATTGAGTGGGTTGTGATGAGAATTGGCACAGACATCCATGGTGCCCAAAGGATTCATTATTTCTCCTGACTTTGAATCTAACATCATCATTTGCTGAACATTTTATCCAATACTTTAGAGTTGTAGAAAGCCCCATCATCTATTCATTTTTCTATAGACAACAAACCTGATCTTTTGTGCATCAGCAGAAGCCCCCATGTTCATCGAACAACAAACCCCAATTTGTGAAAAACTAGTGAGTACTTAGTCGAACGCTATAAACCTAAAGAGAAGGTGTCTGCTCCGACCTGCAGAGCAGAGTCACATCATAGAGAAGTGGAGTCTAATCACATGACGGGAGGCGAGTGGACCGACAAGACAATGATGGAGCAATATAACGGATTAAAAACTGAGGACATTAACTTACACTGTGCAGACTTACACATATTTAACAGTATACGTGCTAAACATTAGCATGTTCGCATCGAAAGCATGTTAGCAAGCTGATGTTCAAATTTAGCTGGAAGAATCAAAGGCGGAGATGTGATAACAATAAACAAAGAAAATATATTTTTTTGCATGTCCCAGTTCTATGTTCACTAAATTATAAGCCGCACTAATCTCTTTTTGCAGTAAAAAAAAAAATCATATCATGGCATCTACATCCCAAAGATATTATTCTACACTCCAAAAAAAATGTGGCCTGCACTCTTTCCCCTTGATATCACAGTTAGAGAGTTTATCTTCATTGCTGAATAAATATATGTGCTTTAATTTCAGATGAGCTCACACACTCCCAAGACCTCACACTCCCAGCACAACAATACTTTGTGTGTGCCAACAGTACAGGGACTTTACATTTGGCAGCCCAACAAGCAGGCAAATAAGGCTGCTATGGCTCATCTCCACTCATGGATTCAACTTAGAAACCTGATTAGGGGAAGACAAATCCAGCACTGGCATATGGAGAGAAGTGGAAGGAGCCAAAACCCCGGAGGAAACATCTGATCACACACAAGACCCTGCACACTGTGGGGAGGACGGCTCAACGCAAACAACAAATACATACAAAATGATTACATCCATCTATATTTTAAGGCACAAAACATGCCATGCATAATGTAATACTTTCCAGTTTTCTTCACACATATTTTCCTCCCCCTTCCTTGAAAACCAGCTGCTACAGACACGAGCGAAAAATCCGACATTATTGACATATGTTGGCAGAAAGCTGGCTGCCTGTCATTAGTATAAATAGATTTTCTAACAACGGTGGCAGACATCCATGAAGATGAAATATGGTGTAAACGCAGCGAGGACAGCTTGAAGCCATATGGATCAAAACCACGTGCAGCGTAATGGCACATAAAACCTGCAAATTAAATTTAGAGTGACTC
The DNA here is from genome assembly GCF_022539355.2 of Hippoglossus stenolepis. Classification (NCBI taxonomy): domain Eukaryota; kingdom Metazoa; phylum Chordata; class Actinopteri; order Pleuronectiformes; family Pleuronectidae; genus Hippoglossus; species Hippoglossus stenolepis. Next base: position 16,495,200 of record NC_061489.1, on the reverse strand, counting down.
TGCTGCAATGATTAGTCGTTTAATCAGAGATGATTGACAGACATTTACTTTCGATGCAGGTTCCACAATTTAAAATGTAAAGATTTGTTTTGTTTAACATCATTGTAAAATGAATATCTTTGGTATGAGGCCGTTATTGGGACAAATAAAGAATCCTGTACATGTCACCCTGAGCTCTTTATCACTATTTGTCGACATTTTGTGAAAATCTCAACTGATGGGCAAATCTAAAACACATTAAATGATGTGATAGCATATGTCATCTCACCATCTGTAGGTTTCTGAAGCCATATGCAGCATAGGTGATCTAATGCAATCCTGCTTTATCCACAAGAATTTGTCATGTTGCATTTTAGTACTAATAGTAGTCGAGTATGTTTCTCAAGAATATGTTTGACTACTGCAATGCAATGATGTCCAGATACAGTATAGTGATAAGTCTGAAGGTGTTTCTACGGTGGCTGGGAGAGCTCAATTCACTGAAACTGAAATTTCTTTGCAAATAGACAAAACACAAGCAAACAAAAAACTCATTAACTTAACAGCATATGCCTGGACACACAACCAAATACATAGGACAATACATGCTTGTTGTTGCCATGGTGATTCATTAAGATTAAACATTGGGATTGCACCATTCAGACATTATTCCTGATATCTGCTGTTAACGCTGCAGTGATTCTGTAGCTACTGTTTCTTGATTTAGTTGTTTTCTGTGAATGAACTTGTGTTTTACTTTGCAGCATTTTTTAATGAATGTGGCACATTTTATTAAAATGAAGGTGTTTTCTTAATTTGCTTGTGACTTGTGTATTTAAATGTGGATTCTTCAGCTGCAGTGTGTTGAGCTCTCAGGACCATCGTTGGTTTCTGCGTCTGGGCAAATCGAAATCCAACAGCATCTCTTCAAAAGGATCGACAGCTGAGCAGGACAATTTATGTACAGGACAATTTAATACAAATACTCTCCCCACAGAGAGAGAGCAGGGAGTGTGCAGGGGCTGACATGACAAAGCTGGCTGACACACACACACACACACACACACACACACACACACACACACACACACACACACACACACACACACACACACACACACACACACACACACACACACACACACACACACACACACACACACACACACACACACCTATTGATGATGGAGTCGACATTTCTCCATCTGTCTATCTGTTCTGTCCACAGTCTCTATGGGCTTCACATTAAAGCTCCTCCTCTTCCTCCCTTCTCTTACATCTCTCTTTTTTTCCTTTCCTGTTTCATATCGTCAGCCAAACACACACCCACATGCATGCACACACACACACACACGCACACACACACAACGTATTTATCCTGGTCATAGGAGACACTGACCTTTGTCTACCCTGCAACCAAATTGTCCTCTAGTGTATTTGTGTTTGTGTGTGGGCTTGTGTGTGTGTTGGCATGGGTCTTCCTGCCTTTTCACACTCTCATTGATTATACCAAGGCTCCAATCAGGGTTACCAGGCCCTGTAAATTTACTGATCGATACCTGCAAGAGCCTCTGGGTGGATGGGCAGCTGTGTGTCTCTGTGTGTGTGTGTGTGTGTGTGTGTGTGTGTGTGTGTGTGTGTGTGTGTGTGTGTGTGTGTGTGTGTGTGTGTGTGTGTGTACTAGTGTGAGCATATACACATGGAGAGAAAACAGCGAAGAGATGTGAAAATTGTTCAATACACAGTTTAAAGAGAACTACCTGACACAGAAAAATGCACTTGTCCCTCTTCACACATACAACCACAATCCTTCAGCGCAGAGATTAGAATCAGCATTTTCTCATTTGAGATCAATAGCCCAGTGAGAAATGTGCAGGCAGGAGGAGAGCATGCAAAAGACAAAAGGGATGAAAGGGGCAGACAGCGTGAGAGAGGAGGTTTATTTTGAAGGGCACTTTTTCATTAGGTATAAAATGAGAGATGAAAGAGCCAGAAGAAAGAAAAGGCGATACAAAAAAGGGATGAATAGGAGGTATAGAGGGACATTGAGAGGAGGAAGAGAAATGTAGGAGAAGAATGATAAGTAAGACTGATGGCTGTCTGGTCAAGTCTTAACTGTATACTGTGTGTGTGTGTGTGGTTGTGTGTGTGTGTGTGTTGGTAGACGAAGGTGACTCTAGGGTTCGTCTTGTCTAAGCTGCTTCTCTAAACCACACCCCACCCTTCCCCCTCGACTGTACAACCAACCAATCAGAACACACACACACACACACACAGACACACAGACACACCGATATAACAGAAGACGGCCAGTTAATTTGGATGCAGTTGGAAGCTCCCAGGTGTGAAAGCTTATACTGTGAGGCGGAGTGGAGCTGAAAAAGAACATGCACCGTCAGCGAAAGCATTTCCTTTATAGATGGGAAAACATGTGGTACAAGCGACCCGACCAACCACCTTTGAATTGGAAATAACAGTGTCAGTGCAGATGATGGTGAAGACCACGTAGTAGCCCCTAAAAAGTGATTGCACATACACACATGCAGAGTTCTGGGGTGTGTGTGACTGGCGGCCCCAGAGAGACCGTTAAAAGATGACAACATTTAATTCTCACCATCAGACAGAGCTGACACAGGCCTCTGCATACACACAACACACACACACACAGCAGTTTTCATCCTCTTAAGATTTTCGACTTGCCAACAGGATCACCAGCTAATGAATAGACACCCTGGCGATGACATGCATTTCCACAAAACACACGAGGAAATGATCCGATTTTGTTCACTTCACAGCGTGAAAACAGGAAGGAAGACGGGATTTAAGAGGGAAAAGAGAGGGAGAGCAGGGGAAGGAGGATGAAAACAGGGGAAAGCTTCTTTTAAGATAAACAAACAAGGTACAGAGAGGAGTGGAAACAGCTTTTCCACAATTATACACTCAGGATATGAAACTATAAATACCGGTGTTACATCACTCAAATGTTATGACTTTACTTTTCCACAAACTCTGCAGTGATAAAAACATCACTAAGAAACAGTGGAGGGCCATAATTATAGACTGTTTATTAAGAACACTTAAGAAAGTTGTCTTCAGAGAACCAGAGACAATGAACTGGAGCTACATGCTACATGGGTTAGTGTGCGGCCCTGTGAGATTAGATCTATTATTAAGATTTTGTGTTATTCCCCATGAAGCTACTTGTATCAATGCTCCAGCTGGGGCCCTCATATCCACTTCTGTCAAGACCGGAAAACTTTGATGTAACCGACAACACGAGGCTCACAACAAGAGTTGACCCCTGCCTGAAACAAAAACACAGTCAAACTCACTGCTGCATACAAATGTGTGTGTGTGTGTGTGTGTGTGTGTGTGTGTGTGTGTGTGTGTGTGTGTGTGTGTGTGTGTGTGTGTGTGTGTGTGTGTGTGTGTGTCTTCAGTTGCATTTTATTTCCACGAAAGCTCATGAAAGTTGAAGTGTTGATTGCATCCTAAGGAAAACTGAAATACCGCTGGCATAAATCACAAGTGATTTGGCAAATGGGAAACAAATGTGGTGGAGAAAATGTTTCAGGATTAAGAAACAATTTAATTGGTCGTAAACATTAGCGTATCCACAGACACGCTGAGCAGGCTCCGAGCCATTCACGAAGCATTACGGAAACAAAGGCACTGCGCTAGAACCCAAGATAAACCTCTTTTCTGCTAAGACAACTCAGCTAATTATACCCAGACATTTACACAGCGGCGTGGGGTGTAAACAATTGGACCAGCTCAACCAGCAAACCTGTCCATGCACCTCAATGTGATGCCAGTATAGTGTGTCATATAATACAAAATCCGCTGGAATTCACCTGCAGATGGTTTATAAGCAAAAACAGACAAAGACATTGGCTTTATGTTTTTAAACTGAGAGGATTGTTTCAATTTCAGCTGCAGACCTTCCTCAGTCGAAGTAGAATAAAACTGCATCAATCTGCATTGCACTAATGTCCCAACACATTAAAGCTCACTTACTAGAAAATATGGGTAAACATATAAATCACATCCCATTTTTCCTTATGTTTTTCTAGATGAGGCCACCTGAACTCTGACGGCTAAACTATTGCACCGGCTCCCCTGCCAACATACGGACGCTCATACATTATGCAGGAGGGAGCAAGTGGCTCATCAGCAGGGATGCGAAGTGAAACATGGCAGGCAGAGGCGAGCGGCAGAGAGGAGGAGTCATGGGTGAGGGCAGAGGGAGCGGGAGGAGGAGATAGAGAGGGGCCATGGTTGAGGAAGCACAGGGTCATTCGCTGCTCAGAGGCAACAGAGGAACAAAATAAGAAAGAGGAAAAAGAGGAGAAAACGTGGAGTTCATGACTCTGAGGAGGGACAGGAGGGGGCGGGGCTGATTGTTCGACGCTGCTACTGTACTTCACATGTTTGTGGAGGAGAATAAAGGATTAAAACTATGACATCAAATCATTTAGTTGACGATAAAGATGAAAGAGTGTGAAAATTTCGTACCACGATTACAGTAACCAAAATTATCATGATGAGTATTACCGCTGTATTTTTAGACTGTGCCGAAAATGTTCAAAAGTACTGACATACAAACTGAAGTAATTTCCGCAAGGTTTAGATTTAAATAGTATATTTACTATCAATAAAAATAATAATATAGCACCAATACCATATCAAATATGCAACATTAACATCAAAGAAGGGAGGGCTTACGATGAAAACTTCCCGAAATGCAGGTTTAAATTAAACCTTAAATAATAAAATAAAATATGTGTATAAAAACAACCATTAAGACAAGAGTATGTGCATGTAAGAACAATACAACCATATGTCAACAAATCTGATGTCAGGTGGACACTGGATGCTAACAGTTGCTAGCTATGGACAAAGCACTAGCAACTCATGCTGTTACTTTACCAACCAACTCAATAGAAACGGTACAAATAACCATCAGACATTTTACCAGAGTAAACCATGAAACTGGAAGCTTTTTCATCCCAACATGAAAACCTATAATGATGACACTGATACTAATTTACATTTACTAAATTACTAAACGTGGATCATAGCAGCGGTCACATTATCGGACATAGATTTTAATGAGTCTGAAACTGCTCAACATTGGTCACCAAATGTCTAGGTCAGCTCCAACCACCACGACTTGGCCAACAGTTTTTTGGTTTCAGAAAATTAAATTCTTCACAGTTTAAATGTGGCTTTGAACACACCATGATCAAACTGGCAGTACATCAAGATCACGCTTTCCCTGACTCGTCACATTAAGCTGGTTGCAAGAACAGTTTCCCTGTTTGATATTGATACAGAGACACATTTTCCTAATCTAAGGTTGAGCTATCTGGGATATTAAACTGTGTGGCGCCGGAGAGACGAGGAAAGAAATAACAGGGAAAGGTTGGCATAGGAAAAAAAAAAGACACAGTGGGACAAAAGACAGCAAATGTCTCAGCAGACAAATTACGACCAGCGGGTTTTCCTGTGTGAACAACACACGCACACAACAGCAGCACCTGCGTTTGGTTGGTAGCATGGCTTGAAATATTAAACATAAATGTCACCACCTTTCCCTCTATCTATTGCTCCTCCTCCTCCCACCTCCCTCCACTCCGCTCCTGTCCTCCATCCTCCACTGACAGTTTCCTGTTAATGAGTTTCATTTGCACAGCAGACCACGAAGAGGAGTAAAGAGTGGACACACACACACACACACACACACACACACACACACACACACACACACACACACACACACACACACACACACACACACACACACACACACACACACACACACACACACACACACACTGCAGGTAGTCAAGCCCTGGCCGAGTGTATAGAGAGATGACTAATACTAGCTTTCAAATCATGGCTTCAGTGCTGTACAGGGAAGACCAGTTCGGCTAATTAGGCTGACGTTAGCCTGCTGTCTGCTGAAATCCCTGGCGAATACGTTAGCAGGCAACAAAAGACATCGAAGACGATATCAAATGCAATGCCAGTGGTAACACAACTGTCAGCATAGGCCTGGAAACAACTGGTCAGACTAGAGAGTGTGTTAGCTCTGGTACTAAAGCTCCTGGAGTGATATCTTGGTGTTGAGAATACTCTACATATGAAGAACACGAGCTTGTCCTAATTCTGACATCTATAAAAGTTTCTGGGTGTCAAGATTTGGTCACATTTTGTCTCAACGTACTTAAGAGAGCTCTTGAGGTATCCTAACCCATTTACAAGTCACCAGCAGATGGCTGTTTCACTTTGCAAAAATGGAGAGCAGTTTTGGAAGTGAACGATCACACAAAGTAGATTAAATATGTCGTTATATGTGTTGTATTAAGACATGTCCCTAACATCCGCTGGTGGTCACGCACATCCGCTAACATCAACTGGCGGTAGGCATTAATTAGCGCAGTAGAACCTACAAGGGATATTCTCCATCTCGTCCTATGTTCCTATGGGACAGCGTTTAGTTTAAAAAGGCATAGAGGAAGGGCTGGGCGATATGGCCTAAAACAAATATCGCAATATTTTTAGGCTATATCGATATATACACAAAATATATCGCAATATTATGAAATCTCCTCTAAATCACTATGCAAATGTTCAATTCACAAAAGTCCACAGGAAGTGGCTAAGCTAGCGGACGTTAGCATTTCGGTAACCTTAACAATTAACCTGTACAATTAACCTAAATCGTGCAGAAGACCTTCAAATGGAAAAGAGATATTCACCATCTAGTCCTATATTGTAAAATAGAGACTTTCTAAGTCACCATCTTCATGACATGTTGGAATAAATGAAAACAGTTCATTTAATTTGGTTGTGATGGTCTCTTGCCAGGAGCTTCAGCCATTTTTGCAATGACAACAATGAGAGGTTATTCTATGTCCCCTCTGCAGTGCTACTTCTAATGGGCAGAATTGACCCTACGAAGACTTGCAGCTAGCCGGTTAGCATGATGTTACACAAAAAGGCAAAAAGTGATAGAAATAGAAGAAAGACAGACAAACAGTCATCTTCCATGGTAGAAGACATCTCTTAGCGAGTTACACGGAGACCATGCAATGTTTCTGCTAGAATGGTAATAGCTAATGCTAATGTCGCTTATGTAGCAACACACCACACGCAGAACCTCTTAAAGTAGGTCACATCGTCAAGGAGCACCTCAAAGTTTTCCCCAGGTCTTTATTAAATCTGTATGATGTTTATACAGAGTGAAATATCCAACCCATGACAGAATGGTTTTATGGCTGCACTGTTCCTTCAAATGGAAAGACTCTGTGCAGCATTTTGAACACCTTTCCTCAAAACTCAGCGTGAGACTTGGAAAACTTGCGGATCTCTACAATCTCTCCAAATATTCACAGCTGTGTGGGGTTTGAACAATGAGGCTGCAGCAACAGGCTGATCCTGTGTTTCAGTACCACTGCAGCACTTCTGAATTAGAGTGTCCTCCTCTAAAGCAGATACTTTATTCTACAAGTCATTCATCGGTCAAGGCTTAAAGTGATTCATAAGAGCATTTAATCGTTTAAACAGTTTCAAAGTCTGAGTTTCAAAGCATGAACCAAATCTGGGTCAATCAATCGAGGCAATTTATACAGAGTTGTACATAAATGCATCTGTTTGCATCTGACCGCACATGGAGCCACGCTGGTTCACAGTCATCTGAAGAAATGAGCCTTGGTGAATCTGGACAATGGATTGACAGTGAACTACACACATACCTCCAGACACAGTAGGTAAGTAGATTAACATGTTCATTCTTTTTCAAAAACATCAAAAAGTACTGCAGGCTTAAAAGTAGAAACACCAAACACCTGACTCAAATAGACAGAATGAGTAATCAGAGAAAAAAAGCCAAAGTCAAATCATAAGAAAAACATTTTCCATCTCATGCAGAGATTTGATTCTCTGAGTCTGACTTTGTTTCCACCAGGTTTAGAACCTGCTGAGTTTCTACAAGGTGGATTAAGCCTGCTGGCAAGTGCTCAAGTACTCACAGGGTGTTGTAGCAAGGGCGTAGTGCGCTCCCACACCGTCACACACACGCACACGGACACACACACACAACACACACTATGAAGCTAATTATAATGTCCCTTTTGGCTGTGGATGTTGTGTCGCTCAGCGCAACTCACGTCTCTGAATCTGTTCCAGGATCTGTCCTTGTTGAATTGAGCCACGGTGCTCAGCCATTTGTCGTTACTGTCACCGGAGACCGCCGTTTCTCCGCTCAGCAAGAGAGCCACGGCCGGTAGGAGCAGAGAGAGGAACATCTTCTGGAAGTAAAGACGGAGAGAGGGCGTGAGAGTGGACAGAGGAGAGGAGAACAGAGGATGCTGCTGCTGCTGCTGCTGCAGCAAAGTGTTGGATGAAGTGAGCACTTTGCAGAAACACAGAACTCTGCGCGCTGTGACGCAGAGCGGGTCAGGATGTCACCACCGAACACGAGCCGAAAACACAACACACGCTGTTTACGTTCGGAGTGTGTGGAGAGCGCTCACTTTACCGAACGGCTCATCCGTCTTCTAATCGGATTATAAACATTGGAGAGTTGTCACCGCGGCAGATGGGGCGCAGGCGAAACCACCGGCTCACGAGCTTCCCCATCCTCCAATTTAAAAAGCAATTAGCGGCGTCAGCACTAATTTCAACCCCCACGGAGACGGAGCATTGTCTTGGCTTATTCTTCTTCTTCTTCTTCTCCATCCACTCATCCATCCAGCAAAAGCACCAGCACCGCAAGAGTCGACTATTGACTTTCATTTCCAATTTCTAATTCTTTCTCCTTTTCGGACAAAGCGCGCGCACGGTTAATACGAGTGCGTGTACTTACCTGGGATAGTTCGTCTGTGTCCTATTCCGATTCCCGGGGGAAAATAAACCCACGGCCCCGGGCACTCCGTCCGGTTTCACCCGACTGCTTATAGGACTGACGGCGTGAGGGAGCTGAGAGGACGAAGAGCGGACCGGGAGTTTTCTCCTCCTCCTCCTCCTCCTCCTCCTCGGTCACCAGACACCGCCTCTCTCTCTCCTTCCCTCCCTCCACTTCCCTCTCTCTCTCTCCTACCAACGCACTAACCGTGTCATTGATTTTCAGCAGGGGGGTTTATGCATGTTTCTTTTACGTTCACACCAGGGTGCACACATTCGGGAGCCGTGTCAGAGAAAGTCGTGTTGTTCAGGGTGCACAACACAAATCATTTTAGTCACACATCTCTGCTGTTGTGTGTCCATCATGGTGAATACAATGAAGTTATATTATATGTTTTGTTTTGGTGCCTCAGTGAGATGTTGGTCTTTTTCAGCACCATGGACAGAGACAGGCTGTTCTTGTATTTATATGAAAACACATTTCTTAAATGGGCCGTGTAAGTAGGCCGTTCATTTTTCTTGGGGGGGGGTTATAACTATATGCAGTTTGTTTAAATATTTAATCTGTGACTCTCTGCTTTGACTCTCACTGTTTTTTTTTTTGTTGGCCTTGGCAACACTCTTGTCTCAGTCTTTTCCTCCCCCTTCTCTTTGCAGGGTGTGTGTCTGGATGAGAGCGGAGTGGAGAAGATACTTTCTGCTTTGGCGCCTGTGTGGTACAGTTCAAGTCTGTTTTATTGACCTGTTTTGGCACAAAAGCAGCCAGGAGACCGATACGGCTCCTTATCTCCCACAGTTTCTCATTAAAATGCTTCTCTATTCTAATAAAGACAATTCCCTTTAGTACCGCTTGCACTTTTGGGAAGTTTCACCAGGAGTGATATGAAGACAGCTCGCACTGCATGAGCACTGTTGGTTTTTGTTTTTGCCAACATTTTATTGTACATTTATATTTTCCTCATAATTTAATGAACCTGAATTCTTTCTTTCAGTCATAGTTCTGTGCTTTTTGAGTGGTATTTCGTGCAAGAAAATTAAACCCTATAGATTTCAAGCCAGAGTCAAATCTCATTAATAATGTAACAGGGTAAACACAAAGAAAAGTTATACACACTAGTTTGTAAGTGTGGTTTTTTTAGTGGGGAAATGTGAGGTCCAGGTTTTATTGAGTAAAAATAATAATAATAAAAGAATAAGTGAAAAGACTTTTTTCCTGATGATTCACCGATGGCACCACTTTTCTTTTCAGTATCACGATGGCTGACACTTTATCTACTGGATCAAAAACAATATAATTATTAGCTTTGTAGTAATTGTACTTAAACTATGGGTATTGCAGCAAACACAATATACATTTTCTGTATATGTTTTCATACAATACACATTTTCTTTGGTCATTGGTCAACATAAAATGAGACTGAGAGAATCAAAACAAATTAAGCCAACGATAAGTTATATGATGTAGTTTCAGTTATATACTTTAACTCACATTGTAAAAGTCTTGCAGATTGGACTTTGAGAAATTCTGAAATTTAAGTATTGTATAATAAACTGGCTTTGCATGTCCCAATCTGTCATTTAATAAGAAAAGTATTTAGGTTTCATTTGGACTTTAGCGTGTGTTTGCAGTTTTTACAACCAACATGACATTTTTAATCGAAGAAAGATAGAACAATTCCCCCGTTGTGTCGTGAAATACACAACACACATCAACTTCATATTTACAGGATGGAGTTTGAAGTCTGCACAACATCGGCTATGATGAGACCTGATGAGGATATTTCTCACTGTGCCATCTTGTAGAGGAAGTGCTGGGTAAGTGGTGGAATTAAGCTCATGAGCAGCTTATACTCTGAGTGATTATGAGACACTTGATTTTGACATTCAGGAGTGCTGACATGACATTTATATGCAGCATATGTAAATAGTTTTGCAGCCTGTGTTAAACGGGTCCTGTGACATTTACAGTAAACCTGGATAAGGTTAGGACGGTTGGAAAAGGAGATCAAGCGTTTGTCCTTCAGCTGCTGCCGAATGACGTCTTTACATTTACAATGAAATTTAGAGAGAGATCCATGTGGATAACACCAGCTGATATATAATTTCAATTAATTTCTTCAGGCAGCTGGTGGGATGTAACCACATATCCTATCGAGTATAATTTAAAACATTATTTTAAGAGTAAATTAATTAATCAAATAGCTCAAACAGGAGAATTCAAAACAAATATTTTCAATATGGCTGACTCTTCAATGACATATCCTTTCGAGTATAATTTAAAACCTTATTTTAGGTGTAAATCAATTAATCAAATAGCTCAAACTTGAGAATTCAAAACAAATATATATATATATATATATATATATATATATATTTCTGTTCTTTGTCTTGGCAGTAAATGTACATTCAGGCCTCCCCTGCTTTACAGGAGCAGATGGTGAAATGAAAAGAGGGAAGTGGGAATGAAGGGGGGAAAAAGTAATGAAGAAGCCTAATGAAAGTTGTGTGTGCCTGCGTGTGTGTGTGTAGGTGTGTGAGGCAGGTGTGAAAGAGGGAAGTGTGAGGGAGATGTTTGAAAGTGAGCAGCGAGGGTGTGATAGACTGTTTCCCAATGAGCTTATCTCCAACTTAACTTGTGCATGAGAACTTCAGTTCCACTTGAGCGGCTCCAACAGCTCACTCAGTCTGCCTAAGAGCCGACCACGAGCATAAACCACATCAGCATCTGAGATGATATCTGCCCGGGCTGTCCCACCGCTGCGAAATGATGCAAAATGATGCAAAATGTACCATTTCCATCACACAACAATTCACATTACTGCTCGGTGCTCTTGGGGGCATTTGCAAATCCAATCACACCTCTGACGTTCCACATAGGATGAAAAGAGAAAAGTCAGAGAGCATGAAACCCACCAGCAAATGGGATAAAGTGTATAAATGTCGCAGCATCCCGACAGATGGCTCTATACGCAGGGTACATATCCTAATCAGTTCCTCATCAAGGACCTCAGTGGCAGGAAACAGAAAATGTTATTGACATGCCCGATCTGAAAAAAGGGGCGAATTTAGTATCTGAATAATACCGGGATGATGCTGAGCATGTAAACACATTAAATCATGACAGATCTCTGACGTCAATGGGTTTTGATGTTTTCTCTGTGGTTCGGGCACTACAGCATTGTTTTTTGTCATTTCCTTAATGTTTATGTAAAAAGCAGGTTTGTCAATGTTTGGTAAAGTTTGAAATCATCATAGCTTTTCTTTGTTGAGCTAAAGACCAAGTTTTAGAATAAAAAAATGACACAGACAAACAAAGTATGAACCTGCCCTAAATAAAATGATATAAAAGGGAATTACTTATTACTTTCAAAGTGTGTCAACTAGGTCTTGATTTTCCTTCCACCGAGACATCATTGGCATATGTGATGCTGTTACAGCCACAGATGATATACAAGCCCAATATATATTTTTTTAAATGAGATATATGTTACAGGGGCTGTTTTCAGACATGCACTGAACTGAGAGAGCCAATGTGAGTGGGCGTGCTGATGACATTTCTAACATAAGACGAATGCAAACTGGAGAAAAAGAACATCTCAGGATCAAAATGAGGAACACGTAGGAGAACCAGACAAAAATGTCGACTTGGAAAGACGAGATTTGATTTAAGAGCTTTAAGGGCCGAGGCCAGATTCGATGTCAAGAAAACCAAAACTTGTGATTTCTGCAGCGTAATATATATGTAATGTCCTGCCTCCTGCATGCTCAACTCAGGCACAACCCATCGCCCAAATGTTCCGGACATTTTTCTACTTTGTGAACACATCTGACCCAGAAAATCTGCTGCTGCATTCTTCATAAGTAAAAGGCAAAGTGCTTGTCGGAAAGGTCATGTCTGGATAAGTTGACCCGGTGACATAACCGATTTTTTGTTTGACCCTCAACGACAGGAGTATCATCAGGAAAGGCCTGAGTTACCAGTATTTGTAGTAAAGGTGTCACCGTACAAACAAACAGAATGAAATACATCCAATCTCCACTGTCAGAATGAATCTGCAGGTTTTAGCAGTTCGGCTTCTCAATGCTGACGGAGCTGAGCGATCTACTCAGCCATGAATACCCCCTGTTGAGCCACATATACTTCTATGGTGTCATAATGCTGTTGCACAGTGGCTGCACTTAGTGGAGTGTATTTGAGTGGTGATGTGCTCACTTGAATGAAACTATTCAAATATCCACAAAGCGACGTGCTATTTCTTACTCTTAACCTGCATCGCAGTAGAAGCTTTGTCAGTATTTTGGTGTCTGAGCTTTTAAAATATACAAATCAGGATCCCCCTCCCTGCAGGCCTGTGAGGTTTAATGAAGCAAGTAAACACTCCAGGCACAGGAGCTATTCACGGAGCTGAAAGTTTTGCTACTTGCCACATTTCAAAAACTGAAAGGCAGTTAACTAACAATTGAGAAACAGAGTGACTTTTGTCTGACCTTTGACTTGAAATGAGGAGGCAGAACATTCATACCCGAAAGCAGGAAACCACTCTCACATCTCTCTGCTAGGAAAACAATGGGGAGCAGCAAAACTTCCCAGATACGTCAGAATATCCTCTACTTTCTAATCATCAAAGATCTTTAGGTAAATAATGTACACTCCTTCTTCTCTACACCTTGAAACCTCGAAAAAGCTTTAGGGAAAAACCCAGCAATTGAACACACAGGATTAAATTGGACCTTTGATAGAAAAACACAAGGAGCATAATTCCGAATATGAGCTTTGTACATAAAGCAAAATAGACAAAGTCTGGGGCCCAACATACTGAGCAAAGTCTCTGACATTTACAGATACATTGTAAATAAAGACAAGGAGAGGGAAGCAAAATACAAAGTATAGTCAGCAGTAAAACTAAGTTTGATATATTTTCATACAGTTGACGTCATCTCTTCCTTTGCAGACGAGACACAGACACAGTAAGGTAGACAGCGTGGTTACAGCCAAGGACAGCTGTGAATAGATATATTTTGAAAAGGAGTTAGCCTACATGATGGTGTAGATCAGCAACACAGGAAAGCATTTCAGGGAGCTCTGCACTCTGCTGCCCAAGTGTTAGAGTCGATATTCCAGAAGAGCGGAGGATACAGAAGAGGAGAAAACAGTTCACTGTTATAAACCAGCAACACCACTGAGAGGTTATCTTCTTACAGCAGCCCACTGTTAGAGAGGACACACAACAAAAAAGAGCAACGCACTGCAATGCAGCATATAGCACCAAAAGCTGCTGCGCCTCCCTCCAGGGCAGCAGTGAAGAGGCAACATGCAAGGTCGCCGAGGTTTCTGGACTCGTGCAGGTGTAGGAGAGGCTTTCTCAGGCGGAGTTTCTCACCAAAAATAACAGAAACCCAGGGAGGGATGCTCGACACGATGTCAGGGCAATTATCTGCAATGAAGCAGAGCAGAGTCCCTTCGCCTCACCTGCTTCTCATGTCCACAACTTTGCGGGCTATTTTCTCCCATCAGGGAAAGCACTTCTGCTAATTGTACTATTTGAGTTTACTTCGTAAGATCATACTCCTGTGTGTTTTATGGTTTGTGTGTCACAGACAATGAAACAACAAGGGAAGGCATTAAGTAAGAGATAAATGAGCAAAACCTGCTTAATTGCACTTTCGTAGCACTTATATGGCACTTACATATAGCACTTTGTAGTTTGGCTTTCTTGCAGAAAATTGTACTTTCTTGATTCTTGTTGTTGTGGGTTTATACCCTCATGGTTGAATGCACTTATTGTTAGTCGCTTTGGATAAAAGCGTCAGCTAAATGTAATATGTAATGTAATGGTAGGGTTGGGTACCAGAATCCAGGGCCAATCAGGTTCTAGTTCCTACACGGCCAATACCTAGCAGACCAAATTTCCATATTTCCGTGCCTGAGCTCTGTACTGAACAAGTTTCCCTGCTTACAGGCAACATAAACATCACCACATGTGTGTAGTTAACATTAAACATAGTACAGGTGGCAACACACTCTCTACATGGGTCTGGCAGCACCTAACGTTAGTATACAATTAGCTAGTAGTTACCTCAACCTAAAGTGGACATGACAACAAATGACCTAAAACTCAATGGTAAAAAGTGTGGCTGTATTTCACGTGAAAAGACACCATGACATGCAGCAAATGTCTGAGCAATAGCCAAGAGCAGGGAGTCGAGAGCTTGGACCTAGCTGCTGCATTAGCTTGTATAGTTGGTGGGTGTATGCACCTTGTATTTTGCGGTCTGCCAATAAACCGAGAGAAGCAGAGGGAGGAAGGGACAAGACAATCTTAATGTTAGCACAGGATACATTTGAAAGCAGAAGGATGCTCCGTTTTTGACTGCTTGCGAGACCCCATGCTGAGCACGTCAGCCGGCTGTCTGGGGTTGATGAGTCTGGAGCTGCATTAGTTTGGCTGTACTAAGCACTGAAACTGTTATTAAATTGTTGACGTTGGGTTAGATTTAATCTATTATGTTATTTAGTTTGTTAAAAGTGTTTTCACTAACTTATATATATGCATCCGTGTGAAATTTTAACTTCCAATTTGCCTTAGCAATAAAAAAAGAAGTTTTTATCGTTGACCATCGTTTTGTGCTTTTTTTAAGAAAAACCTGTTCTGGCAGCGGTACCATTTTAAAAGTATCAATTTCTCACAGGTATCAACAAAAACCCAAACGATGCCCAACCATAGCTAGTTGTGGGCTTAGATTAAGGACGTCCACATGTGGCCAGATTTGTTTGTCCATAAACAGTATTGTGGATGATGCCATTTATACTGAGATGCTAACCAAGCAGCGACCCGTGGTCTTTAAGGTGTGAACACAGCCTTGATCAGTCCCCGGGTTATGTCACACGGACACAAGCTACTTGAATTCAGCACTAAATTGGCAATGTTTGTCAGATTTTTCTAACAGCAATGGCCAAAACTTCAAATGATATGAAAACCTTCAGAGTTGTCCTTGTCTCTGATAGAAGAAGATTCAGCCTTGAATCTTTATTTTTTGCTCCGCAGACCATCAGAGAAGAAAAATCACAGTCCTGTTTTTGCAGAATTAAAAAAGAAAACACTTCGCTGCTGAGTTTTTGGTGCTGATGAGGAAGGATGATGGGTCACTGACACCAATCCGGTCGTGAATAAATCCCAGCCTTTCTTTTGTAACGAGTCTGTGCAAACAGACGAGGACACAAATGATGCCACAGTGATTTTTTGTTCTGGAGGATGATCTAGAAAAAAAATGGTACATGTGAACATGTCCTCGGCCATATTTCCTGCTTCCCAGGTTGAAAAGATACAGGGCCTTCTTTACCCACAGCGACAGAAAGGAAATGCTGTAAATGACCACGGCGGTGGGCCGGCAGCTGCCTCAGAGTGGGAGGAAATAGATTACCCTTATCACGGTTTTCTCCAAAGGAAAGTTGCAGCCGTGAAAGCTAATTACACTCTGGATCTGCGGAGAACAGCTATAATAAAGCCCACTGATCCCTCACATTTTATTATCTCTGAACTTTGCTGTGAGGTATTTGTGCGCAGATTCTTACTCAGCATTCTATGTTTTTTGTGTAACCGTATATTGTGTGACAGTCTATTCACTATTTCTTCCCTGCAAATTCTGCTTCAGGCCAAGGATGTAGGGGTGTTATTGTGGATTCAGAGCTCTTACCACCCATGGAGACTGAAGGAAGACGAGGAGGTGAAGGAGGTTCCCAGTGTGTGACAAGACAGTTTTGTCCACACATTATCCCTGCAGAGAGACGCTTTACCATGATCAAATTAATGCTCGGAAACGGCTCCCTCAACTCCCTCAGACCTGTCTCATGTTTGTGGATCCTGTCAGTCCGAATCAATCTCTCTCGCCCCTGAACAAATCACTCGTCACTTCAAAAACATTTGACTCTGACAGGGTCTGACTGCCAATTACGAAGACTTTTCTCCCTCACTGTCTATCAATCTATCTTCACCTGTGTTTCCTTCATTCTCTTTCAGGCAGGTCAAGCTAATTCCCGAAGACCGCGCTCCGCCTCATACCGAGACCGAGATTCTTGACATGCCTGATCGAAAAAAATGTATTAACATTCCACAAGAAGGCATTTAACATTCAACTGACGGCTTCCGTAAAGTTCAAGTGCAGCCTGACACATCAATCAATCGGCAGAACGTGTGAAATAAAAGAACACAATATAAGAGGAATGATTGGCTCTGAAGCGACGAAGGAGGCAACAGGCAATCAGTATGCGAGTACTTTAATTGAATTAGTACAGAGGAGATTGATCCCCTTTTTGGTGGTTGACCAGGTTTGAAAATGACGATTGACACTAAATACAACACCCAAAGTAAATTCAGCATGTAAAACTGTTAAAGATCTCAGTTTCCTTGAGGAGCTCTTTTGCACGAGGGATAAGGGACCTTCTGCTTCCTCTTTGTAATTTGCAGACAATGAGCAGGAGAGGGGAAAACTTGTTCGTGTAAGTGTTATTGATTAATGTCTGAGTTTTGCTGCATAAATTTGAACCACAGGGTATTCAGTTGTCTCTGCTGCCGACTCAGCAGCTTCTTATTGAAGATAATTCTGGCAAATTAGTCTGTGGGCTTGAGTTTTCTCACCATACAATCAATTAGGATACACCAAGAGGGGGCAGTTAAATTAATACATCTGTCGTAGTGTGCACAGTCGGAATTGTGATATGTAAGGAATCTTTGATGATTGATGATTCATGTTATAGGGCTCTTGGAAAGCCGTGTCATGTCAGCTGATTAAGTTGGAAGCAGGAAAGGAACAGTTTTAGTGATTAAACATTGGCTCAGCTTTGTTATTATACTTTACTGATTGTCTTTAAATTTGTAAAAAAGGGAAAAAAACTAATCATACGGAGATTTAGTGAAATCAACTTGTCTCTTCCTTCTAGCTTCATGTGAATATGTAATTTGTTTTGCTCATTTAAAATAAATTAAATTTAGACTTTCTTATTTTCAGACTTTAGAATCAATAAATAAGAGATATTCTAACTTTCGTCACTGTTATTTCTATTTGTAATAACAGTAATTAAAAACAACTTCTGTTGTGTGTAAAACTCAGCTTGTTTTCAATGTAACAGAGTTTCTGTTAGAAGAATCTCATCTTCCTTGTTTTAAACATATATCCACAGCTCAGCATCGTTTCTGATGCCGTCTTCAGAATAACATGCTCAATCTACGTTCTTCTAATTTAACACAACAGATCGAATTTACTTCTGTGTTTACGAGCTTTTAATTTTGGGGGGAAAAAAGCTTAGTTAGAATTTAAATACACTTCCCATAATGCACTGCATTAAGGTTAAGATTCCCTCCAAGATGTCAGACTGTTCTCTCTTTGTTCAAAACTAAAACCATTGGGTCATGGTGGTTCTATTGAGGAGCAATGGTCCTGGGTTTATTGCGACTGCAGCGTCACATCAATAACTGTGAACTATTCCCACACAAACATCACTTTTTCTAAAACTCCTCACTCTGTCTTACTTGGACTCAATTCTCTGAAAACTCTCATCATCCGTCTTGTCATCCTCCCTCTCGCTTTTCTTTTACTTTGTTTGGCTTTTTCTGTCTTTGTCAGTCTTTCTCATTTTTTCCTGCTCCCGCAACCTAAAACAGTTCTGACTGCACACTTCCTCTCCCATCAATCTCCTCTCTTTCCCTACAGCTTTAGGTAGCCTGCACTTTTTCATCCTCTGACTTTACATCGCCCCTGCTGCCCCCCGTCTCTCAATCGCAGCCCCTCTACTCCCTGTAGACTTTGCATCATGGCTCAGGATGAGTGTTAGCGTGCCCCCTCTCCAAATTGTTTAGGACACACACAACTTAGCTGCCTGTGCCAGAGGTCCTTATGTCGGGCAATGACTCAGAATGCTTCAGTCATGCACTGAGAAGTACGCAGCTAGGAGGATACAACACAGGGAGACAACGTGGACTGTTAACCATCTCTCCTGGAGCTCTGAGGCCGGGGCAGGCAGGTTTATACATCAGACGTCAGGTACACAAACAACATCAAAGCCTCTCCAAGGGCAGTGGAGAGGTTAAATGGGTTGCACAGTTACAGAAGCATTTCCATTACGCCAGGCGGCCAGGTCTGTGCGATAGAACCAGCACAATGGCCAATCAAAACAGAGCGGTGACACCCACACAGGTATAATCCATTCATTTCAGCCCAAATCAACCCATTCTGGCCACACACCTGTCTGAGTCGTGTGTGTTGCAGCAGCGCGGGAACAACAGGCGACTCTGTGTGCGACTCCCGAGGGTCTAACAATAGCCTGCATGTGAGGCGACATCTGTGAAATGTAGCTACAGAAAACAGCCTGGTTTACACTCCCCCCCTCTTAACTGCATGAGTCCCTGCATGCCCCATCCATCACACGCTGCGGCACCCACCACCACAAATAAATTCTCAGCCTGTGGGAAACACGGATGCTGCTGTTGTCAGGGTTTGAAACATCCCTGAATAATACTGAAAAAAGCTCAACTACTTTTCTCATTATTTTAAAATGAGAAAACAACAGGATCTTGAGGGATCCTGAAACACAGAATATCATGTTTAATATGTTATCGAAAGGATAAAAGAATCAGCAAAAAGTTGGGATGGAGATTCTCGAGGGGTCACAACTGTAAAATAGCTGATACGCCCGATCCTAATCACAAACCTTTGCTTATTGAGCCAAACAAGCCTATGAAGCCATTTTGTCAGACAAGAACAAAAAAGAAAACAGGTAGCGTTCAAATGTTTCTGGAGTGAGGACAGTACACAGAGCTCACATGTGCATCAACTGACACGGCAGCTTCATCTCTCCGTCAGTGTCAGTGAAGTGTCCAGCTGCAACGATGCAGGCCACACAAACACACCCCTCCTGCTATCATTTGCTCTATCTGGGGTGCTGACTTTATTCCCCTGTCACACACTTGGAAATAACTTTCTGTACGCGTGCAAACACAGACAGTGTGAAATGTAATCCACACCTTCTGTTGCCACAGCAGCCACCTGTGAAGACGCCTTCCTCCTGTCCTCAGCTCTTTCAGCAGAGAAACAAATGAATCACTGGCAAAGGGAGGAGAAATTAGAGGAGGGAAACGGAGGAAAACAAAAGAAACATCAGTAGGTGTGTCATGCTGGGAGCTCATCAGAATCTAGTAAATAAATTAAGCATCTCATCCTGAGATATTTGTAATCTTTTAGTTTTTTTCCCATTGTGTTAGAAATGTCCACTCACTTGGGGTGAATCCTCTGTACACTCACAAAGGCTCACAGCGACATTCTCCAGAGTTTTTAAATCGGTGGATGGGAGCACAAACTCTGGAGAATATCTGCAAAGTGATTGGTCATTTGTGTTCTGACATACCTGAAATATGTAAAATTTCAGGATATTCTCCGGAGTTCAGTGCATGTCTGAAAGTAGCTGCTCCACTATGACAACTCACTTGCGACCACTGTGGTTACAACACAAGTAAAAGGTGGGGTTATGGCCCTTCTAGAGCTCAAACTGCAGTAAAACAGCTTATAACCTAAAGTTGAAAATATAATCAATGTTACAACATAAATGTCAAGAATGTGAAGAACTGAAGACACAAGTTGGTAACTGGAAAGTTAGAAGAAATATAAAATCGCAACATGCGGTGGGGGCGTTTCTGTAACTCAAATTAAACAGTGTTTACACCCATGAAGGCAGTGGCCATAAAGTGGGTAATAAAGAGCAATTAGCACTAAGGACAAAAAACAAGCTTCTCACAGGGAGGCTGCTACTGCACCCACAAGTATGCATTAGTGGAAAAGGGTCCGGCTGCAGCGTCAGGGGAAAGTGCAGCAGAGGTCTACCAAATGACTGACAAGGAGGTGAAGAAATCCAGACCACAGTAGTGGATGAAATCTCTTTTGAAGGATTTGAATTGAGTCATCCTCGATCAAATTGTTTCTGGCCTTGTCAAGGGAGAAAAGAGTCTGATCTTTTTTAAACCAATATAAGATTGGTGATGGCAGGGCACCTTAGCCAGTCATGGCCAAACTTGAATACATGGTAAACCATTAAAAGTGGATCTATTGGATGGCACTGAACAAGTCAGCGTAAATGGATTGGGGCTGAGGGTTGAATTCGGACTTTGAAAACAATATGATCTTCAGTCAATTCTTTATCGTTGATGTGATAGACAGAGCGCAAGGCTGCGAAATTACATCTAAAGTCCTGGTACGTGTGTGTGTGAGTGTGTGTGTGTGTGTGTGCTCACAAGGAACAGCTCAGGAGAGACTTTATTGATCCGAGCCATCGGTCAAATATCAAACACTTGATCATGTTTAACTGAAATCAATTTAAAATGACAGTAGAGAAAAAAACACATAATGGCCATCGGTGTTTCCGAGACACTCAGAAAACACTGAAGTGACAGCAAAGATAATGATATCAACTGAGGTGAGGTGCATCTAATTATGCTCGTGCATGACTCCGATTTATTATGACGTGTTGCTTTGTTCTCCAGGCAGACTTATAATGAAGACTGTGTCACCTGGGAATTCTGCTGAGAAGACGTGACAACTGTTACAACTGTTACAACTCAACAACCCTCGTTGGATTACGATGATTTATTATGTCGACCTGGAGCACAACAACTTTTGACCCACAGCAACAGGACTATGTGCATTTATTTATGTTGTACCGCGAGTGTTGTAGCCTGTTGAGATGCCTCTACGGGGGAAACAGTCAGTTATCATGTTGTATTAAATCTCGTAAGGCAATCTGGCTGCACACAACATGTTTAGGGACGTATGCCATGTGACATATCGATAAATAAAAAATGTACACTACCTTTTTTTGTACATACATCAAAAAATACTTTTATAGTTGACTGGGTGTCAAACAAGTAGTTCGTACATATGTGCTGATATTACTTGTGAATTGATTCTACAATATTACCGATCTACAGTATTGAAGTAGCTGAAATCAGATGTTTTAGGGTGATACCTTTTACTGCCTTTTGGGAAGAGTAACCTGATAACCTGTCAAATCATTGCAAAGAATTCCAGCATCATCCAACGGTCAGCATCTCTCTGTCTCGTTACAAGTGATGAAAAGGTGATGATTATTATTGAAGTTTCATATTCAAACCACTTGATGAAAACGCATATCATTAGCATTCATTTTGTATTTTTTGCAACTTCTAAAAAAGTTACGTGGAAACGCAGCTGACGTGTGTTGCCTTCACTGATCCAAACCTCGTCCGGACAGCTTTGTCCGTGCCTGCGGGGCCCCACTGTTTCTGAATGAGTCCACGGACCAGCTACGAGAAAACATGGATGTATTTGTAAAACCAAACCGAACCACTCACACAAACTAACTGCAGTTCCACGAGGCTCCTCCGCGTGGAAACACACTTCAACTAACAAAAAACTACTTTTTTCACAAGTTCGTGAAGAGAACAACACGACGAGCAGGAAAAGAGGTGACGAAGAAGAAGAAGCAAGCGTGAATTTCATATATGAGCTCTTACCTCGCAGTGTTGCTCCGCGGACAAACACACGTGGCCAAAACAGCTGGACACGTGTGTGATTCCTCACCGCTGGAGTGTGGACGGTGAAGGACGCACACACACGGACCGACCGACCGACCGACAGACAGACAGACGGTGAGAGCTGATCACTCTTCATCCACGTGTTGTGCTGCTGCGGTGTTGTTGCTCCATCTGGCTGTGTGTCTGTAGCTGTGTGTGTCAGTAGCTGTGTGTCAGTGTCTGTAGCTGTGTCTGTAGATGTGTGTCTGTGGCTGTGTTTCAGTGACTGTGTCTGTAGATGTGTGTCTGTGGCTGTCTCTGTGTCTGTAGCTGTGTGTCAGGCGCTGTGTGTCTGTAGATGTGTGTCTGTGGCTGTCTCTGTGTCTGTAGCTGTGTGTCAGTGGCTGTCTATGTGTCTGTAGCTGTGTGTCAGTGGCTGTGTCTGTGGCTGTGTGTCAGTAGCTGTGTGTCTGTATGGATGTGGCTGTGTCAGTAGCTGTGTGGCTGTGTGGCTGTGGGTGTGTGTCAGTAGCTGTGTGTCTGTGGTTGTGTGGCTGTGTGTCAGTAGATGTGCGTCTGTGGCTACTCAGCTGCTGTTGAGACAAACTGTGGCTTCAGAGTTTTCAAAGGGGTATGTGTGATGACCAGTTAGCCCAGTTAGAGGACCTGAGTTACCTACTGGTGTGTGTGTGGAGCAGGTCAGTGGATCATGTTGTGTTTTGTATTTCTTCTCCTTCTCTTGCTGTTTCTGTGACAGTTCTGTCAATGATTCAGACCGTTGGCTTTCATTCAGCATAACTTAACTGTATATGCTGTAATGGTTGTTTGGTCAGTGTAGGCTGTGACTGTAAGTGGAGGCAGTTCATATCAAATACTGGTGGCCATCACTCTACATTTAGGAGTCAATCCGGCATGGCAGCCAAAGCCTAACCAGCCACTGACTTCATTTTCCTGCCATGTTGTCCCACAGTGTCCTTCATTGATCCAGCATGTTCTTGCCTCCGCACCTCTGGCTCTGTCTGTGTTACAGCTTCATTAGGTTTGTGGATACCTTCATTGTTCTGTTGCTGTTTCCTGCAACTTTCTACTTCTCATGCATCGGTGTATTTTCAAGGTTTTGTGTGTGTGTGTGTGTGTGTGTGTGTGTGTGTGTGTTTGTGGCCAACATTGAATTGCATATGTTGAACAATTCCATTTTGAGGAAGAAGTTAAATGGAATTCAGGGCACAGAACAATACAACAAACAATATGTCATAATTTAGCGCCGTGCCTTGTTTGTATTTGTTTGGAAGGCTATTATTTGACAACAAGTCAGATGATGTTATAGGTGAAACAGGGACGGATCAAGGGGGCACATTTCACACAGGGGGCCGCAAATCCATGCAAATTTCTTTGTGTGGAAGGTGATTCCTTGTTTGCTGATGCATCTGTAGCTTTGACCCCATCATTGAATGTGTTTCAAAAAGGAAACGTTCGAAAATGAAAACTCTGTAGAACAGGGCTCAGGAACATCTGTGAGGCAGCAGTCGAGTTGGTAAAACACTTTAACAGCATCGCTCTGTTCCCATTATCAATCAGTCTTCAACTAATGAAGGAGTGGATTAGATCAAGAGACACTCATTCATTTTTAAAGTTTTTCTTTTGTATTAAACATATCTGACGAACTTCAGGATCCATAGAAACCCTTTCTTATCAGAGAGTTATTAGAAAAAGAGCTTTGTGTGCAGTTTGCCATTATGTGTATATGTATGGTGTTTGGAATCTGAGCCAAACATGGTGTTGGATTATAATTACTTTACCACACCATTAACAGGTTTTAATAACCTCAGTGCTGTGTTTCTGAATCAATATCACTTTCCCTGAACATCAGAAGTATTGACACATCAGAGTTAGGTAATAGTGAACCAGTTAATGACAAACGCACAATCATACTGAAACAGCTCAGAGTCACAGTTTATTGTGTAAACACTGCACATCTTCATTGAAATATTGACGATGTATCTATTCAAGATAATGGATCAAAATGTCTGAGAGGGTTTTGTCAGACATTCTATTGTTTCGAAGACACAAACAGAGTCTCTATTTATCCAGAATGACAGATCTCATTCAAGACTAAAATACAAGTCCATTGATAAATGATGTGTGTTTGTGCTATATTGTCGCTGTAGGGGTGCGCCTGTTTCATGCTTGTACTCCCGAGTACTCATGAGACAGACGCAAGTCAGTTCATCACTTATTCAGTTCATCAAAAGGGCGGCACGGTGGTGCAGTGGTTAGCACTGTATGCAAATCTCTCCCAATGTCTGCAAGGGTTTTCCACAGGGTTCTCTGGTTTCCTCCCGCAGTCCAAAGACATGCAGGTTGGGGTTGGAGACTCTAAATTGTCTGTAGGTGTAAATCAAGCCCTCAAAGGATAAGCGGTATAGATAATGGATGGACGGACTAATCCCTGGAAGGAACCAGGGCAAGACAAAAATATAACTTAACATCTTAACCAAGGTTTGCTTTTTAACAACATCTCCAAGCTTTAGATCCACATAGACCTTTTTCACAGGAGAGGATCGGTGTCCTGAACATGAAGTAGTTCCATCGCTTGCTCATGACCTCAATTTGCCATCAGCAGGTATGGCTGACATTTTGCCAGTTGAAGAACACGTTGTCCAATCAAAAAGTGTGATTGGACCTAATGGGGCAGATTCCATTGGATGATGAGACAAGAACAGCCGCTTGAACTTCTGTCTCCTGAACTTCTACATTTTCCAATCACAAGTCTTTTCCGACCTCACCCATCTCTCACATATGACACCACTACCTCTGGGTAATTAGCTTTATCGCAAATAATTCCACGAATTCCTTTGATTATTCCACAATACAAAAACCCACCATAGATGGATGGATGGATAGACAAATAGAAAGAAGACATAAAACATCCCTATCAAAATATCATCCATATTCATGGACTCATAATAAGAAAAGATGAAATAATATGAATATAGATAAAATACAATGAATTGTTCATAATCCCCCGGGGGGGACTTTGGCTCGACATCTCTGCATCACTCAGGGGAGAGGAGCATTAATATAAGAAACATACTCTGTAATTCCCTGCCTGTCACTGAAAGTCGGTTTAAATATCTTACATTCAGAGGGTGGAATGCAAATCAGTTGTGCATCCACTAAACAATATAGTCCATCAGCATTAGTGTGTAGGCAGAGCAGGGTGCATTTGATTGCAAATATCAGATTAAGGTTAATTCCTGCACATGTTCTTATTTTCCTTTGTCGATACAGGAATGAATTTCTTCTGTCACCCAATTTCACCTCACACACACACACACACACACACACACACACACACACACACACAACACACACACACACACAACACGCAAAGGAACAATCCATTCTGTCTTTGCATACGTTCTCTCAGATTGTGTTTCTCCTCCAGAATCTGCTGAAATTCTATTTTAATGACGAACAATAAGGCGCCTGCAGTCACTCCATCGCTTCACCACTCACCAGCTGCAGCTCAGAAAGGAGGGAGGGGGGAGTGAAACGTTTGGATATCACAAGACACCATTTGAATCACGACAATTTGAGGTACTGCATGTATGAGTAGCTTAGTAGGTTTAACTATAATATAATGTAATGTTGATCCGCCAACTAGTCTATACTTCAGTGGACTGTATTTGATCATTGGGTTCAGAATTGGGATCAGAATCCACCTAACTAACTCTTTGTGTGTGCACATGCAAGTGTCGATGACACATTGTTCCGGTGTTTCTGTCTATTTGTGTTTGAATTAAAACTTACCTGTACGAGTGCAAATGTGTGTGGCCCAGTGTATGGCCAGCCTGCCGGGACGAGTTAAGCCGGGCTTGGATAAAAATTTAGATATTATATTTGGGTTATGTCATTTTTATTTATGTGTGCCTGTATTGGTGGAAAACATTGTTGGATCGAGTTTGGAATCAAAAAACAGACGCCTGTTGGGTTTGGGTCGGACGGATGTCCACAGAAAATGTCGGCCCAAGCCTAATTGGGTCAGACTTTTCTTTTTTGTCCCTTTCTGTTGCTATGGCTAGGAAACAGTTAAGCAGAAGGTGGCTGCAGTAGAGCACTCCTGTGGCGCAGGCTGCCAACACCTCTGCTCCTTAAAGGTCAAGTTTACATAAGCTCCATGTTGAGCGGAAACATTCAATTAATTCTAATCAAGTGTGCAAACAACTTTGAGTTTAACTGTATATCACGGGTAAACATTTCTAGTCAGTTAAAAAAATATTCCAATATTGTAATAGGTTATAAAAACAAGGTCATTATTCAACAACTACATGTCCTCGTTCTTTCTCGCTTCTCTTTTATTAGTGTTACATATCCTCTGTTTAGGGTTTTTGAAGGTGAAGTGTATTTCTGAATTCACTGGGAGAGAATCAGTGCAATAGGTCGAATAGTTTCCCAACAGACACCTTCAGGTTGTCATGGACAAAAAAGCCTGTTACAGAAACTGATTACTTGTCATAGATGCTGTCCAAATGATTTAATATGAGGCCTGATGAAATAATGTATGCATACAGCATTAAGTGGCATTTAAGTTGCAGAACGGATGCATTGTTTTAACTAACCCTTTATTCTGCCATCATTATTCAAACAGTTGAATTTAGTCGGTCTGATTTTATATTAGTCTCTGGTTCCAATTGAGAGAGTGATTGTCTGAGAGCTTTTAAAAATGGCCCCGTTTCTAAGAAAATGTTCCAAAAGTCAAACCTCGCCCACTTGACTATAAAATTGGACTCGGATAAACTTAATGGCTGGTTTCAAATAATTAATCCAAGTCTGTGGAAAAGTGTCAGCAGATGTTGCTGCCTCTAATGAGTTCTGCTGTTTTTTTCTTCCTCCTCTCACAGTGACTGCATTTAATCAGACTAAGAAAATATGTTTTTATAGTTTGTGCCTCTTTGTCCTCAATTATCCGCAACGTGACAGTTCGTGGATCTGATTTCCTCTTGAGTCGGCACTTTCATGACATTTTTACCGAATCTGTGATGATGCCTTTGAGTATTGAACCGATTTCTTAGATGAACTCCTCTTAAGTTTCCTCTCCATCGCCTTCTTCTGATGCCTCTTCCCTTTTTTGAGCCGCTGTGTCAGCTCACTTCCCGAAAAAAGAACAAGCATAATCATACAAAATTAATCTCCTGCTGAGATGGCTCATTGTGACCTACTCATCTCAGACAGAAACTTATTTTCTCTACAATACAGAATAAAAAATGTTAAACATTACTCACCATGACATCCATCCCTCTGCGCGCCTTTTCCAACAATCGTTTAATGGATTGTAAATCCACATTTTCATATGACAAATGTGACGGCAAATCATTTCAATTTTACGTTCCCCCCCCCCCCGATGAATTAATTTCCAGAAGTGACTGTAAGGAAAGTATTACAAAATTGGTTACACACAAAATTTTAATACCACTATCAAGCCGGGGAATTTGGAAACCACACCCAGCTTTAACTACTTCAAAAGGTACGGTAATTTAATAGTGTTCCTCTCCTCTCTGATGGTGCCTGTGTGTGGGTGTGGGCTAAGAAATTCTGCGGGAAGAAAATCCAATTACAAAGTCCCTCCAAGAGAAATAATGAAAATTCAAATGGGTTATGTAAATTCTGCCTGTTAAGTGGCTGGGGACAAGTGTGGCAAGTACGAGGCTGTGCACATGCACACAGACGCACATTAGCCGTTTTGCTTCTCCAACACTTTCATTTTCCATATTCTAATCTGAATCCATCATTTCCTCCCTGTCACCTCACTGATAGCACTGCTAATGTTGCTTAATGAAATTTGTTGACAAAGGAACAGCGCTCTGTCCTGTTCTCAACATATTGAATTATCTGTCTGGGGAGGGAGGAGGCGAGAGAGAGAGCGAGAGAACCCAAGAGATAGATGACTTCCTCCCCTCACTGTCGGCACACAGAAAACTTCTTACAATCTCTTAAGGTCCCCCTGCCTCAATCTTACTCTCCCCAGCCCTCCCTCTTTTCTTGGTTAATATGGTTTCTATGTGCTGCTCACTGACTTAATGCTGCATGAAAATGGAAGAGTGAAGAAAGAGGGGGAAGAGGTGAGTGTGAGAGAGGGCACTGGGGATAGGCAGTGGATAAACAGTGAAAACAGAAGGGGGGTGAAGGGAAAGAGGAAGAGGAGAGTGAGAAATGGGGAGAGAGAGAGAGAGAGGCCCTAATGAGAAGCAGATTAAGAATGAAATATGAGGCAAGGATGTGAGAGATAGAAACAGCAAGAATGGGGGTGGGGGGGACTAGGACTGGAGAATAAACTTTGAGAGAAAGCACCAGAGAGAGATCCGGTCGAAATGGTTTGGGAAAGCATCAAATAAAAAGTAGAATTGTTCAGGACAAAGGGGAGGAGGAGGGGAGAGGGAAAGAATGATGGTTAAAAAGGAGGAGGAAGGCACTGGACCCAGTCCATCAACTCTCATGAGATGGGAGCACTTTGATGCTAATAAGATCTGGAGCAGAAAGGGTCAAGGTCATGTGTGTGTATATAATCAAAGATGTTAAAATAAATCTTGGTCCGTCTTTGACTAATTCATAAGGAACAGCTTGCTAGTGAGTCCACATGTGATTTTAGTCTGGGCCAGAGGGACTCATTAGTATAGAGGGGAACTGAACCCCTCCATTGGATTTGCATTGATTAAGGCTTTTATCGTTGGTTAGACTCTCGACCCTTCTTGCGCTATTTATTCTTTTGCTTTTCCCCACTGACGATTCCACGAGAATACTGTAATACCACAGTGACCCTCGTCCTGCTGCCCATCTTTGTTTTAACTGGTAAAGGGAAGTAATAAGAGACTGAATCACCAGGTTGTTATTACCACAAACAGCAGACAGCAGTTCAAAGATTTATTCACAACAAGGGTCAAAACCAGACTTAATGATGAGGGCATGAAAAGGCAAAGAACTCCAGTCAAGGGAATAAAAGAAAAGGAAATCTAAAACTCTAGAAAAAGATCAAAAGATAACAGAAACCAAGGTTAAAGAAGATACAAGCACGAGGAAACACCAGTGAACTGAACAAAGAAGCTTTGGCATTGAGGGGAATACAGACTTCTTTCACATCTAAATATCCAGACCATGGATCATTTGTTTGTTACATTTGATTCCGTTAGTTTTGGTTTCACATTGCAATTTAGGGAGCGGAACCAATAGTTTTTTATGGTATACGCCTATACTTTCATCATCACCTACACAGGGTGCATCTACCTATACTTGACATGGATTGGTTTTTACATGGATTGGTGTCTTACGTCAACTGTTTTTGAAAAGTGCATAGAAAACAGCAGTCTTTGTGTTTGAATGAAGAAAATGAACAAAAAGGTTCAATATATTCCCATTTTAATATCATGATGGTTTTACGAACAGCAAAATGATTGAACTCGTCCTTCAAACATTATATCTTCAGAGGCAAAGCAACAACCAACCGACACAGATAATTACAATCAATTCGTAATATACAATTAAACTGCATTTGACTTTCCCCTCCCAGAATGGACGAGGTCATGTTAAGATATATGAGGGATTGTCCTGGTAAGAGAGGAGGCACATTTACTGTTGGGCTGAGATTCCTCTGTCATTTTATCATAATAAAAGTGACACAAGGGGAAAGTAAGTGGGCAGCAGCACAGGAGCTTTGTGCAATGAGACAAGACAAAATGAGAGGCATGGAAAGAGAAATGAGGAGGGGGGTGTTGGCTAGAGAATAAAATGACCTAAATTTCCCATGAGCAGCAGTTTTTAGCACGTGTCAATGGATCCTAAAACTTGATCTTCAAAAATATTGGAATTAAGCAATCAAACAAAGTAATTTGCAACTAGAAATACTTCACCGTGGTTGTATGCCTCCGCCAACCAGTGCAGTTTCCGTCTATAGATTTATTTTTTGTAGATTCATATCAGGTCACTGTGACCTTTACCTTTGACCACTTCAATCTAATCAGTTCATCTTTGAGTCCAAGCGGCAACTGATCAAAAGTTCCCTCAAGGCCATTTTCTCAATGGGAAGATTTCTCACCATTTTTTTATATATATATAATTGTGAAGAAGAGAGATTCATTTTTTTATGGGTTTAATCAATACCAGCAGAAGAACTTTAATAGATACACACATACATCACAGTCAAAAGCTGCATAAGGCTTTCGTATCACCCTTTGTGTATATAACTCTGCACTATATTAGTCATGTGTTAAATGCTACCATGCTGTGTGGCTGTCAAAACCAGCTGCCACTTTCACTGAGAAACTCCTGGCATATTTTTACCACTTTAAATTCCAATTTGACTGATTTCTTTGATGAAAACCATTCTGTGCTATCGTGCAAGTCTCCTGGGTTATTAATGGACCAGTGTGAAGGATTTAGTGGCTTCTAGTGTTGAGGTGGGAAATTGCAACCAACTGAATCCCCCCCTCGCCTCACCCTCTCTTCCAAATATGTTGGAGAATGACCTTCAGGTGACGTAAAAACATCAAAGGTCCCTCTCTAGATGTACGTATATGATGTAGATATGATTTACGTATATGATGCAGATATGAAAGGCTCATTCCAATCTAGCGAAAACAAACAAATTCTTAGTTTCATGTGAATATACAGTAATGAAAACATAATTATATATATATACTATTTGTGCCAAAAGATCCCCCTAAATTCTACACACTGCCCCTTCAAATACTACAGTAAGGTTATTTTAGGGCTATTTCAACTAGGTAGCAAATAAATCTAACAGAATTATTTAACAGGTTTTACCCTTTACTCACTGTTGGATCCACATTTATTTTATAAATAGGATTTTTAAAGATCCGGTTAGAAAAATACTTCTACATTAGTTTACAGATTTAATTAGATACAACCTTCCATCTGAGAGTCATTCAGTGAATCGTTGTTCTTCATTTCTAAAAAGCCTGAGTGTGTGTGATATAGGTGGGAAAGAAAGTTTCCAAGCGAATCATTTATTTGTTGGAATTATCAGCAAAGAGAGCTCAGTTTAAATGAATGTCAAAATGAATAAGAAGTCATTAAGCTGTGACTTGAATAATCCAAAGAAAAACAGTTAAAATGTTAAACATCTGTTCTGAATCAATGCATTTACAAGATTGTAAGTAATTACACAAAAGACTAAGCAAGAAATTAAAAAGCTCAAGCAACCCTGTCAGCTGGAAAAAAGTCCTCAAATAGCTGAATGAGAGTATACAAACAAATTCTATAATAATATTGATGTCCCTGTCCCGTATGATATTATAAAATATAATGGCACTCAGTAGAGCCCATATATCTGCCATGGCCTAATAGTCCCCCTATGAAACCACATTTAAATACGCTAGATCTGGCTTTTTTAATTGGATCGGCACCAAATTTCACTCACTAGCAGATGTCCCCTTAATATCGCTTCATATTTCCATTAAGATCCATTAATTATTCCTTTGTAAATCGGTGAAAACATCAAACAACGTAATTTTTAACAAGGTTTAAAAATGAAATCCTGCATCTGCCCTAAAAATTGTTTTTATTTCTTTTGCCACATGTTCCGGTCTTCCACCAAATAAACTAACCAACAAACTAACCACAAACCTCTTTGGTGAAGGTAGCAACGTCAATCCTTACAACCTTAAAACTTTACATCTTCTCCCCTAACTCTGTCTCCTTATGTAGAACACTTTGTTCATTTAGGTAAATGGTGTCACACTTAATGAAATGCTAAGGATGGGGAGGGCTTTATTAAATCACACTGCAGGAGAGGGACCATCTACTCTCATTCACAAGGTAAACATGTCATTTAAGCTTCCACTTTTAGATGAGGCCAATTCTCAGTTTTTTCCCAGTAGAGTTCACTCTTATTGTCGATCGCACACAATGAAGAGGACAGAAACAAGTATCTGAAAGGGGGGGCATGTCACTTTTTAAGTAGGAACAGCTTAATGACTTTATTTTCTCTTTGGCACCACTGGCAGGTATCCAAAGAGAGTTCAAAGCCGCTTATTGACTTTGAGCATTGTGTCATTTCACCAGAGGCTGAGAACACAAACTCGAGAGTGAGCGTAAGACAATAGTACAACTACTACAGATGATGGTAACATGAAAAGAGAACTGGAGCTGGAGATGAAGCAGACGTCAGGCGGTGAGCATTGGATCGCTGGTTCTGGTGAACATGTCAGTTTCAAGGGCTAAGTCAAGTGTGAGAGGGAAAGGAAAGACATCTCCATTAAAAAAAAAAAAAAACACAGAGTCAAGATGGCATCATGAAACTTTAAAGACAATCAGATCTGTCTGTGTGCACAGATTACTTTACTATAAAAGGTTTAAAAACAACCTCAAAGTCAAATTTAATCAAGCCTCTATATACTGGTGTAAAAGCCATCTGCTGCAGTAGATGGCCGTAATGCAGCTTGATGTTTGTTGCCACCCCCCAATAAACCGAACAAAGAAGAAGATGTCTTGTGTAGATGGTATGTAATAGAATCACAGAGATGGTGTTTCTTTCGCTCACAAGTGAAATTGAGTGAAAGAAGAAAGAAGTGGCAGTTCTTCCACATGAAGTAAAGTTAGGGATTAGACTTTCAGTTTAACTCAGAGAATTTACTTTTACTATTAAACAAGGTTAAAATCCCTAATGCTGAAATTTTAAGATATTGTAAATCACTATTTATAATTGACAGAGAGAGGTTATGAAGGAATAGACTGGTCCTGAATTCATTCTAAAATGTCATGCAGGGAAATCAGTGTTGATCAGTTGGTTTATGGGAACACTTCAAGAGATCTCCCAAACACTGACACCAGCCTCGGGAATTGCCGGGTCGGGAATCCGCGAGTCTGACATCACACCTTTAAAGTGTATCAGTTTCTCCCAGATAGAGCAGCAATTCACTTCTTCTTCACTGCTCCAAAACCGCAGTCGCGCTCTACAAAAACTGGCCAGTACTGTTTTTAGAGCGGCAAACAGGAAGTGATTTTCCAGTAGTGTAGTGTTCGCCAGAGCTCACTAAACTGTCAGAAATTAGGCAATAATTCATGCTGAGCAGCCTCACAAGTAAAACAACAACATGTACCATATGCACGAGTTAAGTTTCAAGGGGTAGCACTAGTGTTGCATAATGCAACACGAGTGATCTCATAAAGCATTTGAAGAACCACTTTCTTACAGGATTAGTAGCATACAGCTGTTAAAATACATTTCTACATATTCTTTAAATGCACTGGTACCGCATCAGTACCTGATATTGGCCATTACACAAAGTCCAGGTGTTGGAATTGTTATTCCCGGATGTGTAGAGAGTCAAAGAGTCATATAATGTTTCACCACTGAACTGGGATGTTCATTTAGAGTTGTTTTATACTGTACCTATGACAGCTTTTCTTCAAGTTTGCTCAAAAAAGGTCAATAAATGCTTGTCTGGTATAATTTAAAGTACAAGCTGATATGTACAATATTGCATTGTTCAAATTTGCACACATCTGAGAATAGCCCACAAATGATCGAAAATCGATTTTCATTACTTCACATTGATTTCATAGCTCCTTGTGTTCTCAGTTGTGGTTGTCTTGGCTACGATATCCGAGTGTTTAATTGAACCGTGGAGTGTTTGTGTATTTGTTCATGTGCGAACGTGTGTAATGAATATGATGAGTTTTTGGTGAAGAAACACAGTGTCAATGATGTGGACTGAAAAGTATGTGTCTGTGTGAAAGACACATCATCACATGATGGTATGACACACACACACACACACACACACACACACACACACACACACACACACACACACACACACACACACACACACACACACACACACACACACACACAGCTTTTTGACCAGTGTCCTTTAGCAGGTTGATTAGGTGATTGACAGCCCTGCGGTGATGTAATGGCTGAGTGGATGAGCACAGATGGCAGTGAGGGAGTTGGCAGATCTGTAATGTCGAGAAAACTTTGTGTTAAAGTACAACATGCCCAACAGTTTCTTATAATACACAGTTGCAGCTAATTGGAGGAATTGATGTGAATGTTGTGGTTATTGTAACATTTAGTTTGGACCCACATTTGAGCATTCTCAGGTTTAGCTCCTGGTGCATAATAACTCTCCCCCAGTTTAAATTGAAATATATGCATGGTTTTGGAGTGAATCTATTTCAATTAAAGTATGATATTAAATCATAAGCTTCCCCACTATGCATAGACTTGTAGAATTCCTATTTCTCTGTCTCTATTTTCTTGATTAACCGATGATAAGTAATTGTGTACGTGTGTGCTCACACACTTGAAAACACCAAATATGTGTTTTCCTCGTCTCAAGTTGTATTGCTCTATTTGTTGCAACCCCAAAAAGCTCTTTGAAATAGTGTTTATTTTGGAGTTTATAAAATTGATGCAGACTCATAACATATTTCGGCATTTGGTTTAAGGCAGATTTTTAGGATGGTGGATGTGTGTGGACTTTTTTTTCATCTGGTACTTTCCAAAAGCAACAGAAATGTTAACCCGCTCAACTCCGAAGTCCTTGCTCTGCAAAGTGCTAACTAATCCATTAGTGTGACATGGATCATGAAACCCAAATACTCCCTAAGGTGTATTTCTTCATTTGCTCTGATCACCCTGTTCTCCCATTTTCTACGTAACTCTCCCTTTCTGTTGATTCCTAATGTCTCCGTCCATACAGTGTCTACAGCCATTTAACTTTTATGGGAATGGATGTATGAAATGTGATTTGTGCTTTTACTGCTGAGTTGAGGTGAAATCTAATTGAAGCTAACAGCATTCAGAGTAATGTTATCCTATTACCATTTAAACTTGTGTTATGCCATTAACGTGGGTTAAATGGAGGAGAGGGAACTTCACTCAATTGGTGAAGACACCATCTTCACCACTGCAAACACAGGATTATAATTTGAACTCCTAAAGTGAAAAGTGAAATGATCAAAGTTGTTGAAATTTAGAAATGAGAGTAATTCAATGTCAATCACAAAAATAACCAGCTTAGTCTGAGGCCTGGTTTATGGTCTGTCAGAACTATTTTGTAAGACATCCTGTCAGAGCATGACGACAATCCAAACCGCCACACATGAAAAACCATTTATTACAGAGCGGGAGGGACCTGGTAGTGGTGCACACAGTGATTTCTAAAGAGTTTCAAGTTATAGAATTTGATAAGCATTAAGGATGTTGTACAGACCCTGCTTAACTGTTGTATATTACATATTTAACAAAAAAAACTAACCATTTTAATTGCAGACTTATATTTGATAAAATGCATTTTCAGTATGTGACACACAACAGACGCAGTACTCTACTTAAGCTGACACATACAAATAGTCTTTATTGTAAGCAGAACATTTGGATCTTCTTACACATATAGAGACAAACACTTATTCATTCTCACATTCACAAGACAGTTTAGATACTCCTACCTATCTAACCCCAACCTACATGTCTTTGGATTGTGGGAGTATCTGGTGGAACACGGGTAGAACATGCCAATTCCACACGGAAAAGCACCACTATGCCGCCCTGATCCAAACAATGAAGGTTCAAACATACTAAGTTTATTATACCGTATTCCATACACTTTTTTTCTAGTTTACAGTACTGAGGGAAAGTCAAATATAAATTTTAACAGTTTAGCTTTAAAGCAGATTTGAAGCAGAGTTGTTTGTTGTTCTACTTAACTCCTTGTGGACACCAACCATAATAGGTGCACCTCCCTCACTGTATCATCTCTTTTCTGGGAAAGATTATCCCCTGTTCACCAAACTAAACAAGGATAATAGACAGAAATGCAATTGTTGAATATATTGGATCCATCCTTTAAATGATGGAACAGAAGTAATTTCAGTCTGTGTATTAATCAGCGACACAGCCAGACAGAATAAGATTGATTCCCATTGGCACTAAAGTACGAATCATTTAAGTTTGAGCGGTTATTCTCGGAGGTAGATTCGTAATGGAAACACATTTCTCAATTTGCTCATTTCAATTAACTGTGCGCGTGAGTTTGTATCAAAGGTGTGATTCGGCACAGCAAATATTTGCATTATTATTAGAAGCAGAGCCGTGTGTGTAGCCGGGCAAGTCTCCAGGCCCATGAATAAAATGAATAAAGCAGGCAGCAAATATTAAACGCTCTTTAACCCGTAACATTTGGAGACCCTGACTCTGACATTAGCACTTCAAGCAGGACTTTGCCAAATTTAATATTAATGCTAATAATTTGTGTACATGCACACACAATTCAATACACAAAGGAGAAGACAGGGTAGAGCAGCTTAAAAGACAAATAGTTAGCTTTCAGCCAGCCGTTAAGTTTAATCATAATCCAAGCAGGTTGTTTTCTTTTTCGTTTTTCATGTTGTAACATCAGGAGAAATACTGTTGGAATGAATATGTGGATATGTTCATATCCCGACATGACTTCTGTAGTGTAATAAAAGAGTAAAAGGCCTGGACAGTCTTTAAGATTAGTTAACACCACTGCCTTAGGGAGGACTTTCTTCTTTCTTAACTGGACACATGGGCTCCTTCTGCCTGTTTCAATTTGTCTCAGTAATAGCCAATCTATGCAAGATGGATAAGAAGTAAAAGGTGGATGGAAAGGAAATATCAGATAGCACTGAAACAAATGTTGTTGAGGGGGGATCTTAGAGTTGGGGGGTATGAGCGAGAGAATGAAAAGAGGAGGAGGTAAGACAGAAAGCCTGTAAGAGTCAGGTTTGAAATGTAGGTGAAGAGGGGAATAGAACAGTTGCAGAAAAGAGTCACAGAAACAAAGTTACATTATTCAAAAAAATATTGAAATAACTGCAGACACTGACCTTCTGGTAAGTGCATTTGTTTGCTGTTGTAAGCAGAAATTTGTAGCACAGATTAAAAGTGCTGATCAATTTTATCTTTGTGTTTTCATCTAAGCACCAAGATAAGGGAAAACGAGCAAAACTTATCTCAAATGTGCACTAAAGCTGTTTCCAGTGGCTGCTCACGACACACCAGTAACTCTGAACTAACCACACCATTTTACAGTCCAACGTTAATATTTAAGATAAATAACTAAGCAACTAAACAAAGCAAATAGAGCCAAATATATAGCACATGAATGAGTAAAATCAACTTAAAATCTAAACTAAAATGTACATCTTTCGGCACTGTTTTACAATTTTTTTTGTGGCTATCAGAAAGCCTTGCTGAAACGTGGCCTGATCATAGTGCCAGTCCATAAAAAGCAGCTTCCCTTTAGGCAAATCATATTGTCATCGGTAAATCTTCACTGAAAGTGACTCTGATACGAAGGAGAGTGGGAGCTGAGCAGTGTGACATTGCTTGGATGGAAAAAACAAAGGGAAGGAAGGAGGGAGAACAACAGCGCAAGTGTAAGGTGCAGAAATAATGAGAGGGGGGTGCGGAGCACGTAAGTAGTGGAAACAGTGAATTTGTTGCTGGCAAATGAAGTGAATTAAAGAATTAAAGATCAAGGGCCCTTGTCGGGGTAAAGTAGTTTAACAAGAACCACAGAATTTCAACTTTTCAGGAACCTCACATTCATCATCACACATTCATTATCCACATAGCATTGATTATAAGGTTGTGTAAATTGACATAAAGATAGACAGTTGTGCTCATTAGCAAATTGGAGCCGGGATGATATGAGGATTTACAGTAAGGAAGGAAAAACATCATGGATAAGAGGCAGTGTTGCAGAAAGGAAGCAGGCGAGGAAGAAAGAAAACGCGGAGGAGAAGCACCAGCGGGTTAAAGCTGCTGAGTGATTGCTGCATCAGCTCGTACAGTGCAGCAGAGCAAGTACTGTACATGTTCCCTGAATCAAACGGATGCCTTCACTGTACCGGCGTTCCCACTGCTCGTCCTATGGTTGGAGAACATTGCTGTTGTCGGCTTTACTTTATAGTTCTTGTGTCTCACTGTTTTCTGCCTGGCAGGTTTTTCTGTCTCCATCCCGTCAGCACCGAGCAGGATATGCCTGGATGGCGCTCACGTTATGGTGGTAATGGTCCACCGTTTCCTATACTGGAGCTTTGTGGGTGTGTTAGTGTGTGAGCATCTCTCCTCTCCTCTCCTCTCCTCTCCTCTCCTCTCTCTCTTACCTATGTTCTTACTCAACTAGACCTGGTTAATCCATTTGCGATGTTGCTGACTGAATGGGGATAGCTAGTAAGAAATAAAATGGTGATTGAATCCATACATTTGCATTAATTACCGTGGGCGGCTCTGACGAAAGTTTCACTATGGAGAGATAGATAAATGCATGTAACATCAGCCAGCTTATAGAGAAAGGAAGAACATATCTATCCTCTGCTTGATTTGAGTTCAAACACATTTACGATAGAGTGGATCCAACTAAGAATATATACACTTATACCCAGAGTTTTCAAAAGGAGCAGAATTGAATCCGCTTCTATGTCCCCGGCATTGTGAAGCTATTGTGTTCTTTGTTCCCAGAGGACACAGTTCACTGCAACATTGTCCTTGCAGCTCCGAAAATGCCTCTTTTTATTAAAAGTGAAGAGAAGAAAAACAATGGGGAGAAAATGCATATGAGCTGCTGATTATGCACCAGCCTCACTCAGTGCGAGTAAACAAGAACAAAACTAAAACAAAAAACAGCTACAATAAATCGTTACAACTGCTATTTTCTATTCCTATTTCAAACCAGTTTCTTATAATTTAAAGATTGTAATAATTAAGATAATGAACCTGTGGTGGTAGTTGTGTATTATGCTGTTGAAGTATATGAGTATATATATTGTTACATATTGTTTTTGTTATGTTTTTCACACGTGGAGCAAAATGTTAAATTCACAGTATGAGCACAAGAGTCTGTAGAGACGTTATTTACAGTCCGATATATAACGTCAACAAATGTGCTTCCATAGCCTGATGCAGTGATGCTTCATAGGGTGACGTTCAATTCATTAAAGTGATTCATTACATCTTGCATCTCTCACTGCATCGCACTGATCAGTGCCCCCCCCCCATTGCATGTCTCTCTCCTGGACCACACAGCAGCTCGAAAACATCCCAACACACTGACATTGACACGTCATCACTTAAAACGACCTTCGGCTGATTCAGACCAGTGTGTCAATCAGTCTGTGTACAACTCTGCTGATTCCAGAACATCAGCAGTGGTTTGTGGGTGTGTAACTGCACCTTTCCTCCGCTCATAGAAAAAGGGGTGAGCACATTAAAGGTAAGAAAAGCCTATACAGGCTGTCCTTTCTCACTCCATTTACTTGTCTAATCTAACACTTACACACACACACACACACACACACACACACACACACACACACACACACACACACAAGTAATTGTCACCCTTGCTGAGGAAGAAAGCACGGCCATTAATACAAAGAAGGACAGAGAAAGATTAGGCTTCTGTTAGGTCTGCAAATTGGACAACAGAAAATCAATTCAAGCACAAACAGAAGCTAATATACATTTCCCCATGAAGCAAGGTCTCACTGTGTGTGTATGTGTGTAAGTGTGCATCTGTATGTGCACATCACTGCAGCCTCATATGAAAACAGTAGTATGCACTAAGAAAAAAAAAAAGAAAAGCTGCTGTATAAGGAAGAGGAAGAGAGGAAACTAGAAATAATACACCCAAGATACAGGGCTACAAACAACAAGATCCATAGAGTGATCAATTACTTAATCTGTACTGACTGACAGCCTTGACTGGAACATTGATGTAATCAATAAATGCTAGAGAATGTAAGAAACGCACAAACCCACACATGTGCACCAGAGGACAGATAAAGGTTATAGTGCCACAGGAGCCTTTTAAAATAACAAAACATGTTAATTTGAAAAACCACTAACATCCAAATATAACCAGCCTATTAAATGGTACAAAAATCACTACTAAATACACTTTAAATTTCAGGTCCGGTCTCCTCATCATCAACATTTGTCAGGATGACAAATTCATCCTTCGTGTCACATGACTGATGAAGTCCTGTGTTCAATTACAGCTTTATTTTTAAATTGAATTAGAATAAGAAAACGGCACCTGTTTTTTTATGGTGCTTTTAAAATACACTGCTTTAAAAAATGTACATTTAAATCACACATCAGATCTTGATGAACGAATTATACAAGTTGAACATTTTTACTGATCTACATTGTATAACTTCTTGAGAACAAAATGACGCAACAACAATCATTCAACCAGTGTTTGTGTAATGCAGAAAATCTTAAAGCCACATTTTTATGAAACAGATTTTTTGCAGATATCAGATATTCATAAAGAAAGGATTTATCAAAAAGAACTCGTACAGGAGTGGAACTCAGCTGACAAAATACCAGACAGCCATGATGTTCAGATTTGTATTAAAATTATGTTTGGCCTTCGCAGCTTGTTCCGTCTGATCACGGTCTATACAGGCTTTGTCTCTCAGACTTCACCACAGCCCCAAACTCTGGAGAACAGCTGCCGTTGCTTCACTTTAGAAAATAAATAAAAAGAGAAACGATGGTGGCACATGTTGGGCTTTTACTACTGAGTCCTGTGAGGGGTCCCATTTCTTGCCTTCAGTGTCACCTTCAAAGCCCTCCCCTCTGACTGTTCCTGTGAAAAGTAGTGGTGCTGTAAGAGAGTGGTCTGGATCACACCAGCCTGCTGGAATTGGATCCATAAAGCCACAGACTGTTAAATCTCTCACAGGTGAAAAGCACACTGCCCCAGTAAACACACACACAGTCTAAAATGCACAATGGAGCCTGCACACCGGTACGGTCACAGGCATTTAGGTGAGACATTCATATTAAATTTAACTAGACACATGAGCACCGAGATAAAATGGGAGCGAAATAAGACAGAGACCTCAGTTTGACCAAACAAGGCAAACACAAACACCATGTTCTCTTCTCCACGATCCTCACCATTTGTTCACTTGTCCAAGAAAATATTTCTCCGACCATTACTCCGACACCAAAAGAAACTGCAATGACCCAGCTGGGAAAAGACTCCACGCAAAACAAGAGGAATTCTGTCATTGGTTGAGGAGAGAATTGTTCACCTTTCAAAGGTGAGTTGTGGGTCTGCACTGAACACCCAGTTTCAGGCTCTAAAGGACATTCTGCAGCAACACTGAAGTAAAGCAAATGTCTTTCCCTCAGATTTTACATCTGCAAGAATCCGTATTTTGTGTATATCAGACAAATCATATAGACAAAGTTTCCATGTTGCTAATATGTTATGTCCTTACAGTCTAACCCCTTTACTAAGAGAAGACAAATGAGTCTCGAATGGAAAACAGACAAACCTGCCAACAAGCTGGTGAACATAGTCAATCATCTAGTAAACCATTGGTGCGGATATTTTACTTTGGAGTGAGGGAGGAGCTAAAAGGACTGTGAGTCATCCATTATATTCAGTTACATGTTGAGAAACACAGCAACAAATCAATGGTCATGTTGTCCAGGGTTTTGGATTCGAAACTAGGAATGTTGTCAGTTTGTTTTTGCATGTTTCTGCCCTCTAGTGGTATGTAATCAATATATACTGTATATAAATATATATGTTTCACATTATTATTTTCACAACTCTGAATAACGTAGGCGCACATAAAGAGACCAGCCATTGTAATTAAGGTGAGCTTGGTGAGCCACTGTCTCAGCTGTCTTCAGAATGACACCCAGGAGGTTTTCACGAGAGAACGTTTGTACACACCAGAGTGTACTTGTATCAATTATCTTCTTTAGTCAGTCATGATTTAGCCTTGTTGTTTCCATCTCAAAATCGACCTATTTACTTTGTATTCACTTGCTCATTGCAGCTACAGCACAAATACAGTGTTTCTATGCCCTTTAAGATACTGATGCCTGAACTCTGCAGCAGTGAAATCTTGAGGACGACTCATGGGACCTTTACAGTCATGTTGAAATCAGCTCTTGAATCTTTTTTGTACAATATCTGATTCAGATGTCGGAAGCCCTCCTCGGTGATTCAATGGGGGGGTCACAGAGGGGTTGATAACATTTCCAGAGGCTGTAAATGCAGATCTGTTTTGGTTGCAGTTCTCAGAGCGACTACCCTCTGTGATGTTTTAACTTGGGAGGTGTAGCATGGTGCTGTGAATAATCAATAACATCAGCAGTGCCCATTTAGACTGACAGCCCATCAGTTAGTTGGGCACTTCTTTTTATTTGCCATTTCAAGTGGGCTATTCACCATCTCCCCAC
The DNA here is from genome assembly GCF_022539355.2 of Hippoglossus stenolepis. Taxonomy (NCBI): domain Eukaryota; kingdom Metazoa; phylum Chordata; class Actinopteri; order Pleuronectiformes; family Pleuronectidae; genus Hippoglossus; species Hippoglossus stenolepis. Next base: position 16,452,513 of record NC_061489.1, on the reverse strand, counting down.
CCTGCGACCATGGCCACATTAACTGCACCCACAATTAAGTGATATCCTTTTCTGCCGCTACCAAAACCAAAGTGATGCAGCGCTGCAAATCTTTCCTTCAGGCTCCAGGTTGATGACTTTTTCTCATCCATCTGGAAAGCCTCAGGAGGAGTATTCTTCTTCTGCTCTCCTGTCATAACAGCCGTCATTGTACCTGGGTGACAGCCATTGTCTCGTGGTGACAAGCATCACAGGCAGCAATGTAATGAGACGTGAAGGGAAAGCACCAATGTGCTCCACGAATGTTTGTAATACAAACAAGATCAACCACAGGCAGCTTCCACTTCTATTTGTGCTTCTCTTGGTGTGGGTTTTTGTATGTCTGTTACACAGACGCTAGGGATAAGTCCCAGGATGACTGTTCACACACAGAGCTGAGCCGGGAAGAGGAATGCACGGTGGGATAGAACGAAGCAGGACCGATTTAACTATCCCTTGTTGGTTGGACATTCTTTGTGTCTGTTCAAACTGTGTGAAATATGGAGTGCGCTCCTCTGCTTCAGTCTAAGGAAACATCACTGGAATTTGCTGTACAGTATATTACTTGTACCAATAGCCATACAGTGATTTCAGCAGATGCAGCTTTGGGGTAACAACCACTGTCATATAGTTTTGGGGATCGTCATCACTTTTGAACTCCACATTCGATTTAAAGGGTTGTATCCATGTTTATGCTTTTTGGTGACTGGCCAAGTACAGTAAATAAAAAACTGTGATTAAACTGAAACTGAGCCACAGAGACAAAGTGAAGTACAGTTCGGAATTACAGCTGCCACATTCCCAGCCTGAAACTATAACAGTTACAAAGGCACTGCCAACATACACACACACACACACACACACACACACACACACACACACACACACACACGTTTGTACAGCTGTCTTAGTGAGGACACTCATTGGCATAATGCATTCCCTAGACCCTTACCCTAACCCTAACCATCCAACTAAATGCCTAACCCTTAACCTAACCTAAACCTAATTCTAACCCTAACCCTAAAACCAAGTCTTAACCCCCAAACAGTCCATTAAAGGGGGGTCACAAAGTGAGGACCGGCCAAAAGGTCCTCACTTTCCCAAAATGTCCTCACTTGGTTGTAGACTCAAACTGGTCCTCACAAAGATAGCTGTACAAGAGCGCGCACACACACACACACACACACACACACACACACACACACACACACACACACACACACACACACACACATATATATATATATATATATATATATATATATATATATATATATATATATATATATATATATATATATATATATATATATATATATATGTCTTTTTTGTGTCATGGAGGGTTGAACATCTTAATTAGTTGACTATATTATAGCTGCATGTTCAGAAAATACTACATCTTCTTTGCAATTATGTCACTGTTGGACATCAAATCATTAGTTAATGCAATCAGTCAGGCTCACACTCACTCACTCATCATTCCTGCACTATATTGTGGAGAAGGACTGATGGAAGGATACTAAATTGGAGATTAAATGCAGTGAGAAGTGTTGTGCTGTGATTTTCAGATTCCTCTCTCTCTCTCTCTCTCTCTCTCTCTCTCTGTGTTAACCATGGGAACTGGGCAGGAGGGCAGAGGCGTGTGATCCTAAGAGAAAGTAGAAGGATTAAAGTCAGGGCTCTAAGTGGAGCCTTTAGACTTCATACACAAGTGACTGAAAAGAGGTTTCTCTGCATGGTGATTGACCTGTAGTGACAGTCTCCCTCAGAGCTGAGCTGCTGCTGGTCGTCATTCACACGAGCTGCTTGATGTGGTCTGGGCATGTGTCACACTTTGTCCTGAGTGACTCTGGATGTGACTCCTCTATAGGTCTATACATTTCCCAAAGTACCAACGTGCACCAAGAATTTTATTTGCAGATTTGGAATAAAATCAAACAGACCAGCCTTTTTGTCACGTAGATTAGTTGACATCCTATCTCAGGTCCTACGTCACATAAAAGTCCAGGGAATTGTGGCACAGTACAGCTGAAACTAAGTCCCTGGGTTGATGATAATAATCCTGAACTCCTCAGAAGGTGCCTATAGGTTTCTGTAAAAGATCTGCCTGCTATTTTATTTATATTACTTTTATATAGTAGGGAAACACGTTACAACTGGCTACAGTATAGAGAATGATAAAAGTGTTTCTTACCTTCTGTCTACAATAACAAGACATGACTCACCTGCGGATCTGAGGGCACTATACTATAATTGTTTTGTTCTTTTGAAAATCCAGTTTGAGTTGGAGCCACTGAATCAGAATGACAGATATATTTTCAAACTGTTCCCTTATCAGCATCGGTACATTGGTTTGTTGGTAAAATATATTTTCTTTTTCATCATTTGCAGTTTTAGGTCGACTATATTCATCTCGAGTTTATTTATGAATGCTCAATAGTCATTATTATCATTTAAAATGTCTCCAAATATTCAATAGTATTAAAAATGTTAATTATAACTTTAATTATTAAAATATAACTTTTACATCAAACTATACAAATCAAATGATACTATTATCATTTAACTTTGTGTTAGTGTGGGGAAAAATGAGAAATCTCGATGTAAATTTGCCCCACAGCTGCATTTCAGTGAAGGGCATTGGCCAAATGAGCCTCGAGCAGCAGTCAAGAAGGCGCCTCTCAAAGAAAATCCATGTGTGCAAGCAGTTGGCTGGGATAGCCCGCTGGCAAAGTGATGGGGGGGAGTCAAGAAAAATCAAATATCCACATCAATTTGAGTTTCATTGCATTTCAAGTATTGATCAGCGGTAACTTGGCTGACGTTAATGCTCATGGTCTCTGAGAAAGTCGCAGGAGGAAACACGAGTCAAGGCTCTCTCTCTCTCTCTCTCTCTCTCTCTCTCTCTCTCGATTGATCGAATCCACACACAACTACATTCATTTCAAACTATGCATACTGCAGTGTTGCAACACAGTGATCCAGTCATGCAAAGAATATAACCAGCGATGCTACTAATGAATTATTAGGGCCGTCATGTTTTTAAAAATATAAGTTTAGCAGACTTTGAAATCACTTGTTGTGAATTGTTCTGAATTTGAGAAATTCAGATGCATCATCTCCTGTGGCACTCATGTTTTTCCTTGTACTGTGGACAAGTAGGTTACCTCAGTAGTATATTCACAAGCTCCCCCTTTGTAAAAGGAACGAAGCATGAATGGTGTTGGTGAGCGAGAGTCACTGAGCACTCGGAGGGGAGGACATGAGAGGCTACTCCTCCATGATGTCTAGACATTTTCAGCTTCCTCTAGCACAGACCGGTAAATGAAGAGTGAGGATGTGTCAGACAAATGCAGCAAGGATGCAGTGATATATTGACGGCTGTCAGTTCTCTTCAGATACTATGGAAAATGAAAGAACATGACGTATACCCTGGCGCCGAATCCGGTGTGGTGATATGTCACCAAAATTTAAAACCATAGAACACAAACACTTATACTTTGCATCCCCTATTCTAATGTAATCTTTTAAAGTGGTACAATCATGAATTGTTGCAATAAGATCATAAATTGTGCTATTAATACGCTTGTGTCTTCAAATGCTCTTCTCCTCTCACTTTATTTCAGTAAGGAGGTTGTAAATCTTCTGCTGCATCTCACTGTCTTCCAGGGTCCTTTTCTTATCTTGTTATTTTTCTCCGCTGTATGAAGCCTTCATTTTCATTTTCTTTCAAAAGTACTTTTGAAAACTATTTTTAATAGAAGTTTCGCTGAGAGCCAGGCAGTTTTTCCGGAACTCCCTGAGCAGACATTCTCATCTGGAATAGAACGACCACATTGTGAGATTTTAAAAACTAAGTAGCTCTACTGGAGCAGTTGAAGGTTAAGGGCCTCGGTGAAGAGCACCACAGTGGTTTCAAAATGAAGGGCGGTTTCACCTGGATCTCACCTGTACTTCTCCTGCCACTCCAGGGACCGAGCTGTGGACCTTTTGGCGGCTGTGACTCAGGAAGCAAAGCGGGTCATCCACTAACTAGAAGGTTGGTGACTAGACCCTCTCCTCCTTCAGTTTACATGCACCAATGGTGACTGAATGGTGTGCATGTATATAAAGTCCTGCATAAAGAATTGTTGTATTAATGTGTGTGTGAATGGGTGAAGACTAAAAAGCACTAAATACATGGTGGCTGTTTAATATATGGTCACATGACTACTACAACTTGTACAATAGTGATTGTATATAAGATGGCTCTCTTGTTGGATTGGTTATTTAACATGCTTCGGATATACAAGTAGTACAAAGACAGTTTGGGGTGGCACGGTGATATAGTGGTTAGCACTGTCGCCTCACAGCAAAAAGATATATATATATATATATATACTGTATATACATATAAGACCAACCAATCCTTGAGTCAACAATACCTCCAAGTCTGCAGCAGAGTTGAGGAGTCACCAGTTAAAACATGTTCTAATCAATGGTCAGAAGCTTTAAGTAGTGACTGAAAATATGAGACTGCAGATGGAAAGCAGCTGAGAGGAGGTTGCTTTGCAGGCTGTCAGAAAAAGGAATTTGGGCATTCAGAGGGAGCCAGTTGAGGTGTATAGCAGTAGAATTAGTAATCGACCCTGCACATGCTGGAGAGATTTTGTATCCTATCTGGCCTGGAAATGTCTCACATGCATGACCCCCCAGGTGGAACTACTGGATGAAGCTCTGAACGACCTTGGCTCTGTTTCCTGGAAAACCAGCATAATATGGATGACTGGCTGGGTGGATGGATTATTGCCCGGTAGGATGGACACTGTATGTCAACAAGAGACACCTGGCGGAAGGGGAAATCCCTGTTGAGCTTCAGCGCAGGTCTTTCCTCTGCACCTCTGCAGCGTCTTGTGTCAGAATCTGTGAATGGGAATTGCTAGAGAACCCCTGCTGTTTGATTCTAAAGAGGGTGGGAAAGTTGTTTTCTGTCTCTAAGCTCATTGTTTGTTTCTCCTCAAGGGCTTTTTTACCTCTCGCCCGTCCCCCTCCCCCCCCTCCTCACCCATCTCTCCCAGTCTCACCTGTTCCCCCCCCCCCTTTTCTGCTGACAAGGAGTTCTGCTGTTTACTGCCTAAAAGCTGTCAAGGAAAGTGGGCGCCTTTTGATTTTGAGGATTGTTTTCTACATTGACATCTCTACCTGTGTTTAGTAATGTTCTCCTTCAGAGCATCGTATGCCTGGATGCTGACTAGTGTGGCACCCACCAGCGCCAAAGCTCTTTCTGTCTGCTCTCTCTGTGCATAAAAAAGACACAGAGCCTGTCTCAGCCAAGTCCCTCAACAAGGATTAGATATTGTCATCTTTTATCAGCCGTCATTTCTTTGCCAAGCTCTGACAGTCTCTCAGGGGCTGCCATTTGCTTTAACATATTTCTCTCTCCCTATCTGTGTGTGTCTGTGGATGTGTGTGTGTAGCCCCATGCGGCTTTTACATATCTTTACACCCATTCTTGTATTTTTAGTGATTACATCTAGAAGCAGATTTTGAGTCATCTTCAAGATAACCTTTCCCTGAGGTGGTTTCACACTTTAAATCTTATGGACTTAACAGTTTGCATTTATTCAACATTGGCAGCAGCCCGGTGAGTCTTAACTTCAGTAGCAGGGTTAAAGTAGTAAAAAACCATGACAGATATAAAGGGGGTAGCCTACACTGAAAACCGGCAAGAAGAGAGAAATGAGGAAGTACTACTTATGCTGTCAAACTGTAAAGAAAAGAGGAAACATGAGGAGGTGCAGGAATAATCAGTGAATACGAGAGGGACAGTTTCTAACAATGAAACAGGGACCGACCCAGTGATGATGTCTTTTGACTAGATTTTCAAGGATTATTCGATTAAATCACTTTATCATTAAACAGAAAATATATCAGCAATGATGTTTTCATAGATTGATCGCTGCAGTTATTTCTTAAGCAAAAATGCCAAATGTTCTGTGGTTTCATCTCCTCAAATAAAACGGTGATAGTGCATTTCTTTGTCTTCTACTGTGTATAACAATTTGGTATCTTTTTTGTTTTTTGATGAATAGCAAGCTGATAATAGTGAATTGTATCCCTTTTTTAACTTTATCATCTAAATGAATCACCAAGATGTTAATAAATAATGAAAATGGTAATTTATGTACCAGCCTTTGGCATCAATAATAGTAATTAGTTTTTCGTGATATAAAGTAATGCTTCTTGGTTTTAAAGCTTTGTCTGGAACATGTGAGGGCGTCTACCAGGTTTTGTCTCGCTGATTATGAAACATATCCAACTTCCACTAGACTGTGCAGCCAACCAATAAAATGATGAAGCTTTTTCTATGTTTACAGTGACACATAAAGGTCTCCTGGCATTTTTTTGGTTGTTTGTTTTCCAGGAAAAGGTTATGACGAGGATTAACCTTTTGCTATGTGATCATCATCCAAACATTTTGTCTGCAACATGCTCTTGCCAAATTCAGATATTTTCACACACGATAAAATGCAATCAGTGAAGTAGCATAATTGTCCGTATCGCTTTTAGCTATCCATAGAAGCTAAGCCACAGAATTCTCTCTGCAGCAGGAAGCAGTGCAGAGCCAGTGTGCAAATTGATGTGATCAATAATGAATTGTGCCGCTGTTGTCACATGCTGTTGCTGCACACTCATGAATGTGGTTTTACTTTTTTTTTAATGAAATTTAAACCACGTGTGGCTGCTGAAAAGTAGGCAGCATATGTGTGTGTGTTTGTGAATTGTGTTTGTTTATGTTTTTCCTGTTTGCTTCCCAGTTCCTCTCCATATGCCAGTGACGGCTCCGTCTTCTTTTGATCTATGTTTTATAGCCTGTGAATCCAGTGCTGAGTGCAGTAATTGGAGATGAACCACAGTTGAAGACAATGTTCTGAGAATGTGTTTACTCATTTACATTTGTGTGGCTCAATGAAGTCAGAGGTTCTTCAGTAAAATACAATAAATATATACATTTAGTTTTCTTACTTTAGCACAAAGTATAAGGTCTCTTAAAGGCATAGTTCACAGAAAAATTCAAATTCACCCATTATCTACTCACCACTATGCTGATGGAGTGGTGGGCAAAGTGTCTGAGTCCACAAAACACTTGTGGAGTTTCAGGAGTAAACAGCGTTGCAGCCAAATCCACATCAGATCCACATCAGATTGAATTGGTAATTATCTGCCTATGCCTTTAGGGTAGCCATTAAAGTTTCCTGTGTGTGTGTGTGTACTGTATGTATGTGCGCATATGAGTTTGCTTATGTAAACATCTTTTGATGGTTTTGACAACATTTGGTTAGAAAACATCGTTGTGAGGATATTTTGCTTTAGGGTTGGGGTTTGACATTTAGTTATGATAGCTAAGGTTGGGCTAAGGGGCTGCTATTGTCTGTGGTGAAACAGAAAAAAAAGAAAAGTGACTGACTTACAGTAAGCAAAAAGAGAGTTTGATGAAAAACAGGAGATTGACCACATATGACCATTGTTGTCCTTGGTTTTCTTATGTGTTGTTGCTTCCTGCTGCAGTGTCGTGAAAGAAAGAGAGAAGGTTGGGAGTGGCACTGTGAACAAAGTGCTGCTTATCCTAATGTGCAGGACTGTAAAGTAGATCACTGTTGAGTCGGGTTTTATGTAGCGCAAAGTGTAACTTAACAACAATATATTTTTAGCAATACAACCTTAACAGTCGTCTAATAGCCTCTCTGTTTCTATATCGTGTTACATTTCACAGAGGGGAACATTGTTTTGGTTAAATCTTAGGGACGTCTGTTTGTTGTGGGCAGCCTTGATTGGTTTCTGCAGTAAAACGAGTGAGTAAAAGGGCTCGATTGTCCTAAAGGCTGCATCACATACAGCTGTAACATAAATATTAAAAATGAATTACATTCAGCAATTCCAAAACACCTTCAAGACAAATCCAAAACAGCACTGAAATCATCAACTGTTTGTTTGAGGAAATTATAGATTACATTATATTAGGGCTGGGTGCATGCAAAAACTTATTGTGTCAACTAGAGCAAACACAAAGTAAACTTCAGTCCTGTACCGGTCCTGATAACTTCTAGGTGTTTGTGTTTATTGTTAACGTGTGAAGGGAGGAGGGAGGAATTGCGACAGGGTAATAAAGTATGGCACAAGGTACATGGGCCACCGACAGTCCGTGAATGCACGCATTCGGGAACCTATTAACCGATTACTCAACATGAGCAAAATTAAGTTGGTTAGAGGTCATAAAACGTCGGTTTCGATACATTTTCAGTTAATTTCCCAGCCCTACATTATATTATATAATATTATATCAATGTTACCATCACTCAGTTCCATCCCACAGAAAGTAATGTACAAGCTGGTAGATTTCAGCACCATGGACAGCTCCATTTTCTCATTTACTGGCTCTGACTGAAGAAAGAAATCTCGTGTTTTACAATGAGACAACAACAAAAATATTTGATGTAGTTTCATCTACCATTTAGCTCTTAATTGTGTCATTTGGAACTTTTGCTTTCTCTTTCTCACTCTGTGTCTGTATGTTTGTGTGTACGTGTGCATGCATGTGTGTCTGTGTCTGTGTGTGTGTGTCTTCTCCTGTCCTTTCTGATGTAGTTGCTAAACTTAATTGGGTTTCTCTATGAGCTCATATCTCCTGCTTTGTACCAGTTACCTCTGTAAGTGTGCCAGAGAATTTGAGGTGTAAACAATGTGGTGGTGTGTGCAGTGGTGGGTTGCTGAGTCTGCAAACTGTATTTGTGTCAGAGGTAAATTGCTCCAGCTCCCTTTGGTGTGGGTTGCAACAAACAGAAGATACAATATTCAAAGCTGCGGTCGTGTATGCATGTATGTGCACATGTATGTGCCTATGTCCACTGGGAATAGCTTCCTGCTTTCTTTGTGGCAGAGGGCAGATGTTGGTTTCAAAACTAGGCTTTTGCATTGACTTCCATTCATTGTGGACAGCCTCACCAAAAACGTATCCCTAAAATAGTGACCAATTCATGCTTAACCCTAAAACTAACCTAACTACAATTCATCTTACGTCTGACCTTAACCAGGAGCTTGATAAGGACTGAACTTTTGTCCTCATGAGGTCTACTGGTTTCTCCCTCTCTTGCACACACTCATGCACACACACAAACACACACACCAACACAGTGGTCAGTCATCCTCTGATTGCACCTGACTCATGAATCTCTTCATCAGTGTGAGTCCAGCAGAGAATCACAATCAACTCCTCCCCCAGTGACTCCGATCAGCCTCTAATTAAAGCTGTAAATCAAGATGTGATTCCCCCCTCCTTTGATGACTGGGTAATTTCCATGTCTCATAATGAAAGGTCTCCTCCAGCCTAATATTGTTGGACTTGTCATGTGAAGGAGCAACAGCTCACAGTAGACTCCTAAACCAACACAGCTGACTGCCAACTTGTTGGTGCATACAGTTACCCTCTTAGTGAAAACGTTGACTTTACTGTGGGTACAGTTTTTAGGATTTTGTGGATGAATGGTGAAACAAGCCGGAGCCTCACTGAGCTGATTAGATGAGGAGCTGCAGGCCTATTGCTGTTAGGGCAAACACCAACCTCCATCATGTCCATTTAGTGACTAGTTCTGCTGTGCTGTTTCCATTCATTTTTTTAAACAACTTGACCTTCTGCCAAAGGTTTGATCACCAGCTCCCCTCTTGTTACGCTCTTTTTCCCCTTGAAAGCATGTTTTGATCTGATCTGATTTGGCGCGTCTGTTTGTATTTGACATTCTACATCTGTGCACCCTACATCTATTCAAAATGCACTGTATCTGAAAGCAACACACACTTAAGGTTCCACTCAAGAGTTCTAGTTGCCTGTCTATTGATGTCAGCTGATTTTTCCTTTCAGTTTCCCATCAATACATTTACAGGCTGAACCTTGGCTCCTACTCTTGTTCAGAAGTTTGGTTGACTATTAGATACTCTCTCCTTTTCCCTTTTGAAGTTTCTACTCGTGGACTTGTTAAGTTTGATTTCACCATTATCATTTTTATTAGTTCAGTGGCCGAATAGTGCAGAATACTAAAACCTTTTAAAGGTTATAATGGTGCTATAAAACTGAATCAGATACAAGTGTTTAGCACTTTGATGTCGGTGCTTTTCCAGAGGATAAAGTGGTCATCAAAGCTGCACCACACAACAGCATTCTCTAACAAAGCAACATGGAGTCACAGGGCACACGATTCATAATTATTCTTCCTCCGTAACTTGTCGACTTATGATCACTGTGCATATCATATCAGCCTTGTTACTCTGTCTCACATAGAGAATACGCAGGTTGGAAATGCAAATTATAATGAGGATTTTCATGCACCCAAAAATGACATACTATTGTGTAAGAGAGAGACTTGCAGGGTAAAGTGTCCTATTTCCTGCTAGCACTGAGGATATGACTGTACATATTACATTATGATAGTTGCACAGTAATGGATAAGAAGCTGGGAAACTAATCGATTCGAGATGACTCTGCACTTGGATAAGCTCAATATTTCTTATTCCTTGCAAGATATAGGCACTTTGAAATGTCCCAGTTTTTTAATTCTCTTGCCTTGAAGAAAAACTCAAGAGTTGGGAAGAGAGAAAGAACATTGTGGCATTTTTTGAAAAACATTAAGTCTTGAAAGTGAAACCTCTATTCACTATGATCTGTTAAGATACAATACATTTAAAAGTAAATCAACCCTAATGCTGTAACTAAAAGACAGGCCCACCAGATAAAACTGGGACATGATTGACGGTAAATATACATAAATATACTGTAAAGAGGAGCAATGTTTGTTCTTAAAGGGTTCTCATGTACATAATAGAGAGGCTTGGGTGAAAAACTATTTCCTAAAGTCCAGCCACTCATAATAACATGCTGTCACTTTATAAAATTTTAAAAATACTGCACATGATTGTGATCTTGTAAATAATTGCTTCCGTTCTCAGCCGTGCAGCTGAGTCTCAGTCTATTGAAGGACCAGTGTGTGGGGTATCTGTTGGCAGCAATGGAACAGAATATACATAATTATGTTTTCATTGGTTTATAATCAGCTGAAATTACCAGAGTCCCCAATGTTTCACCGCCATGTTGTGGATGGACAAACCTAACACTGGCCCTAGAGAGGGCCTCAGTGAAGGTGAAGGGGAGGGACACTCACTCACCCCTAGATGCCACTAAAGCCTACACACGGGTCCTTTAATTGACTTAAAAGTTGACCTACTACAAGATGCATTTTATATGCTCTCGGCCATAGGTAATGAATTTGAAGAGGAATGATTTCCATGGTTAATTGCAGGAGCTGATAGAATCTAGCTGCTGTTGTCATTCACACAGTGCATGTATGAATCCTGTCTTGTTCATAATAATGAGGCAGAGTGTGGAGACTGTGAGGCAGCCGCTGCAGAGTGTGGCTTTAAGCAAAGAGTAAATGAGAGTGATGGAGTGAAGGAAAGGAAAGAAGAAACGAGCAGGAAGGTCTGTGGCGTCGTGCTTGTCTCCCTCGCATCATTACTGTCGTGGCTCATCACCCTCCCTCTCATCTTCCCCTGATTATTCTTTTGCTTCTCTTTTGTTTCACAGCCATGTCTTCCTTAGGGTCATCTCTCTCCCTCCCTCGCTCACTCTCTCACTGACTGACTGAGCTTTATTGAAACTGTGACAGGAAGTATAATGGAATGCATTTGACTGGCCGTGCAGAACAGTGTTAGAGGAATATTTGTGACGATAACAGCATCAGCAAGGTGTGTGTGTGTGTGTGTGTGTGTGTGTGTGTGTGTGTGTGTGTGTGTGTGTGTGTGTGTGTGTGTGTGTGTGTGTGTGTGTGTGTGTGTGTGTGTGTGTGTGTGTGTGTGTGTGTGTGTGTGTGTGTGTGTGTCTGCTCAATTCAGCAGAAAAGCAAAAATTATAGCAGAATTAATAAAAAAAAAAAAATGAAACATATTGAGTCATGGCTATTAATTATATTACAATAATCTACACTCAAAGTTAAAATAAAATGTTTGTAAGAGGCCGATCGCACAGAGACCGGTCGCTAGAAATGCGTTGCCAGACAAAACCATTGTTTTCCTATGGTATGCCTCCACTACCTGACTCCTTTCAACGTGTTTTCCAGTGGTTTTAAATGTGCATAAACGTATAGATATTATCAACTTTTCAGCAGAAGGCATGGAGTTACAGCACTCATGGCCCAAGCAGCCAATCAAATCAACCAGGAGGCGGGCTTTATCGCATTACCACTTCCTGTTTTGTTTTTACTGGTCGACAGCCGCACCTGGATGCGCTGGTCATCCAGGCCTGACTCGCTGATGCTGGTATTCACCATCCTGTCATGAACCTCTGCTTTTTATGGGCTTTTCCCCTCCTCATCTAAAATAAAGCAAAGGCAAGAGCTTGACGTCTGCTTCAATCCGTTTTTTTCCCTTTATCTACATTCGATTGCTCACTTGCACACGTAGGCCAGATCCACAGGAGCCCAATGCTCACCATGAATCCCCCCCCAGGCTTCTCCAAGGTTGTTTTAAGGGGGCTGTGCCTGTTGTTACACATCTCTGTGATTGGCCCCTTACTATATATACTTTATATAAACACATATATATTTATTACACTCACATACCAACCTTCACTGCAGATTGACCACACGCAAACAGAAGCTAGGTTTTGAAATATGGAATTTGTCACAGTAAAAACCACAGCAGCTCTGTCCACACGTGTGTGTATTCATCACAGGACAGAGCTGTGTGTGTGTGTGTGTGTGTGTGTGTGTGTGTGTGTGTGTGTGTGTGTGTGTGTTCATCACAGGACAGAGCTGTGTGTGTGTGTGTGTTCATCACAGGACAGAGCTGTGTGTGTGTGTGTGTGCGTGCGTCCTCTGGGCTGGCAGAAAGTGCAGTGTACTGATAAGCAGGGTAGAGCCTATTAGCTTTTTGGCCTGCAGCCTGAATGTCAGTGGTGATTTTGTGTCTCTGGTCAGAAACCACATCCTCGGTTATCGGAGAGCCGGGGGGGACACGGGATGGTTTCCAACACGTGACTCCTGTTATTTCCTTTTTTAGAATTAACCTGAACCTCCATGGCCACAAACCTCATCACTTGTCCTTTTCCTCCTTCTCATTCAGTCCTCTCGCTCTGTTGTTGTGTGCTTGTGTTTGCCTGCAGGTCGCTGCAATCTGGACACATTCTCTGCCATCTAGAGAGGGAAAGCAGTATTTATTGTTTTATCTACGTTTTGACAAGAGCACTCCTGGGAGGGTAGCTTTTGTTTTCTCTTCCCTTTTCTCGTCTCGACTCGTCTCTTCTCTTTCATTATAATTCACAATGCCATTCTGTTTGTCTGGGACTGTCTGATCACCATAGCAACAGTCAAAATCATTCATTTATCTCTAAATCTGTTTTGCACAATTGATCTTTTTCACTGTGGTCTCTGGCTGTTTTCATCTATTGTCATTTACAAACTCGTCAGGGATAAGCAGGGAGCTAAGCATTAACATTATTGAGTGTTTGCTGCATAACTGCTTGCAAATATGAGCAAATAGAAAACAATATCCCGCAGAAAAAGTAAAATCCCAAAACAGTCTTGTAAGTAGTTTTTATGTTGGGCTGCCTCCAACATTTTATTTATTCATCTGATGATTGGTTTATCAAGTAGCATAATGAATTAATCATTCTCTCTTTAAAAATTATAGGACATGAAGGATGTTTATGCTTTTTTCCCCAAATTTTCTGAACACATTATTTTCTGACTGACAATTCACAACACTATCACATAAGAGATCTAACTAGCAAAGCACAGTTATGAAGCTATATTTTTTGTGTGTAAATTAACTATAATAATATCTATTGATCAATTCATCAACTAATTATTTCAGCTCACTATTATAGATCTAATAATTCAAGAAAATCTCTTGGAAATCTGCAAGAGCCATTCACGGATCGCCTTCACACACTTGATGTATGTGTGTGGCATATGTTCAGGTAAGGGGACAAGGAGGTGCACTATTGAATTTGTACTATATATATCTATATATATCTATCAATATCTGGTACATTTCATCCACTGAAGTTTCATTATCTATGAAATGCAACCAGCATATCACAAAACTGATGAATATGAATAATGGAAGAATCTGAGTAAAAAAATACAATCCTGTCAAATTCAATAACTCCTCCATCAGCACTTTAGTCACCACTTGTGTCAGCTCTATATTCATGGAGATCACAACCGCTGTGATGGTGACGGTTGAGCTTTTGATTAATCTGTTTATTGACTGAAACTGCTCATTTGCGTGTGCGTGCGTGCGTGTGTGTGTGTGTGTGCGTGTGTGTGTGTGTGTGTGTGTTGGAATTCAAAACAGGCAAGCACAGATCAATAAATCGCTGGAGTTTGGCTCAGATTTGTGACACAAGTTAGAGATCAACATTTTGTGAAATAGGCTTATTTGTTCAGTGAGATATGAAGATCCATAATAGTCTCCAGTCTGTACCGTATTGGTATTTGTATTGTTAATTATATATTCTTAAGGGGAGAAAAAAATATATTCAATCGCTTTCACTTGAGTGTTGGATGAAAGGATCAATACTAATCTTGTGTCTGTTAATTAAGTCTGGAGCCAGAGGTATAGCCTGGCCCTGTGTAGTTCAAAATTTGTAAAAAAAAAACTTAATTACAACTCAGAACTCTCCCTCCCACCAGAAATGGTCAATGTTACATTTCCACTAGTGAAAGTGACGCAGGATCATTGACCTGTGAGCAGTAGAAAATCATTTCATCAAAGAAAAGCAAATATCTGTATTCCTCAAAGTGATGAACTCTTCTCTTAGGAATACATATAAATATTACAAAATAAAGGTTATAAAAAAGGTGATATAAAGATGGACGGTATGGCAGCTCCCAAATGTGAAGCCAAATCATCTTAATCACCCCCTGTTGACAGGCTCCATGTTAATTGATGGGACATGGACCAAAGTAAAAAGTCAAAGTACATGTTAAATAATTTTTTTTCTCGAAGATGATTTTCTGTCATTTTAGGTAGTTCTTGTTGCACTGATGTATGTTCAAGATGTACTTATTTTCTGCTAAGTTTAGTTTTTGATGGTTGATGCTATAAAAATGGCATGTAACATCCCGATTGACAGCTAAGACTAACTCCTGATTGGTTGAGCATGACTATCAGTGGGACCTCAATACCGCAGCTCGACACCACTATCACTGCTGCACAGAGTCTGGTTTCAAATGAAGACAAAAGTGCAAGAGGGTGCTAACTCGAAGTGGAATATTTTAGCTTCATTTGGGAGGAAGTAGAGACAGGTCATTGATCTTCATGCTCTGTCACCAACATGTTAAGTTTAGTTGTGAATGCATGACAGGGGATATCACATGATTTAGGAAAAAAAACATATGTGTCATACATGTGTGAACAGTCCAAAAGGTCTAAATGCCTGATATTCACATGATCTAATCAGTCTTTGATCACAGCAGTGTGGCTTTTATTCAGGCCTATTGGAGGCAGCGTGCATGACAATGGGCAGAGCTGAATCGAAGCTGCAACAGAAGCTAAAATAGCTCTTTTGAAAAATAAGGGCCCCAATCATTGATTTACATTTAGCTCTGATACAGATTAGACTGATGTTCTCTGCTTTGTATGAATGGAGGCAAGTTGAATGAAAACACGCATCTTTCAAAATGAGGACAAAAAGCTGTTTTTGTTATAAGGCAATACGAGTTCGAGAGAGGTGATTGTTTTCCCAGCAGCGGTCTCTCCCAGACAATACATATTCAGTATGTTACACACACCTCTCCTTAATCTGAAGAACAGAAGTGACTGGCATTATTTATTCATTATTGATCAGGGTAAAATACCAGAGATACTCTTGATGTCTGTTCAGTCAGAGCACCATAGAAATGGTTAAAGCGAACATTGATTTTCTTTCCTTGTCTTTGCTTTTTTTTTGTGTGAAAAGCTTCTTATGATCATTAAAATGCAACGCGACCCCACATTTGTTTTGGTCGCATTAATATTTGTCAGTGGCTGCTCTGTGTGTTTGCATTGTCTCATCCCATTCTCTCTCCCTATTTACCACTCTGTGCTTTTATTTATCCTCGGGTTTTTCTGGTGCCAATAATCTGCAGAGATGACTCAGTGGGCAAATACGAATCTGCAAGAAAGACACGTGCACATACACTGTTTTCCATGGCATCGAATCTTCTGTGTATTTATGTACAAGAGTATGTACACACAGTACACAGAAATCCTCAGTGCTTGTTTAACGGCTCTTATTTCACAGTCACAAGTGACTTTTATGTGTGTGTGTGTGTGTGTGTGTGTGTGTGTGTGTGTGTGTGTGTGTGTGTGTGTGTGTGTGTTGTGTGTGTGTGTGTGTGTGTGTGTGTGTGTGTGTGTGTGTGTGTAGTCTGTGAATTACTCACATTGTGTGGGCTAAATCTGTTCAAACAATCACATTACGGGGACTTGTCTTCCTTATGGGGCCAAAAAGCAAATCCCCATGACGTTTTTCATTAAATTCTAAGGTGAGCACATATTTCAAGGTTATTTTAAGGTTGAGGTTGAGGTTAGGGTTAGGCAAGTAGGAACGATTGTTACGGTTAGAATATGTTGAGTGTGTACAGAAATCAATGCAAGTCAAAGTGATGTCCTTTGAAATCAAGGAGACACGACGTGTGTGTGTGTGTGTGTGTGTGTGTGTGTGTGTGTGTGTGTGTGTGTGTGTGTGTGTGTGTGTGTGTGTGTGTGTGTGTGTGTGTGTGTGTGTGTGTGTGTGTGTGTGTGTGTGTGTGTGTGTGTGTCATCTACTTGCCCTCTCAGAGGAGAACGACCTCGCTGTTCTGGGTTTGATTTACAATGTAAAAATGCCACTTAATTTTCCCCTAATAAAGTTCATTTACCAAGCTGTAACGTCTATGTCTTATAAAATGTCTAAGAAATAAAAGGAACACTTCGGTTGGAGTTGTGGGGTTTGGTGTTTGATGTACGGATTCTACGCAGACAGAGACCTGGTTTTTACTCGCACGACAGCCTAGAACTACTAAGTAAAATAGCAATGCATCATCAATTCACGTCACACACAAGCAAGTACACAAAACCCCATATCACTATCCTCGCACACACAAGCGGCTATGTTTCAAACGCACACACACACACAAAACTTTACAGCAGGTGTGCTACAACAGGATATTTGTTCGACATTTTTTTGTTGTTGCACATGTGACATCGATTTTGCACTGCACACCCACAGCGTGTGTGTGTGTGTCTGTTTACAATATTGTGTTTACTGACAACAGTGTCAGTAATCACAGTTTAGCTGCTCTCATCAGCTTATATGGAAAATCCTGTCACAGTTTGTTGTATTTCAAGGACGTAACGGCTTGTTTCGTGACTCTGTTGTCAAAATATATCACACAACAGTGACTTAATCAGCTCAGTAGAGTTGACGGGTTGATTAACTGATTAGTCGGTTGTCAGGAGATCAATCAGCTGCTACAGACATAATTAATTGAATTATTTAATTGATTTATATTTGCAGCTCTAGAAAGGATTTATTTGGGAGGAAGGACTTTGCAGCATTAACATTGGAAAGAAGAAAAGCAAACACTGAAAAGAGAAGCACACTGTTCAGTGTAACAGTTGTTAGTTGTGGCAGTTTGTCAGCCTTTGTGTTTTGTCTTCTATTATAATTGTTTTTTATTTTTCTGTGCAGAGTGACATTCAAATAAAAGTCCTGTTTGCAGTACACAGAGGCACAGTGGGGTTATTTCATGCAGCTGTTGATGGTTGAGACGCTCATTGATTTCCTACTTGACAGCCTTTAACAGAAAGTGCCATTTTTTTTTAATTGATTCGCCCACTGGCTTTCCGTCTCAGAGGCTGCGTTTGGTGCGTGATGTTATTCACATCAGCTCTTTAAAGCTCCGGTGAATCACCAGCAGCAGCAGCCGGCTCCTCCCAGAGCTGAATCCCAGATAAATCAGCATTTACAGCACAACTTTTTGCAAAAGGTAATCAAGCTCCTCTGCTGCCCCCAGAGGATCGTCGTCCTGTAGGTGTGTGAAGTGTGCAAGTCCTTCCAGCGGCCCTCAACGTTTCAGTCCTGGCGGTCATTAAAAAGCTTCAAGCGTGTATTTCATATACTAATGTCACTGTAGAACAGTTTAAGTCTTTAGTTTTCAACTTACATCTCCTCAGTGGTGTCAAATGCAACATTGAAAATGGAAATCAAGCGTCCCCAATAACTGACTTCAGTGACTGTGTTGAATATTCCGATGGAGTCTCACTTTGATGATGTGTGTTGATAGAAAAAAATAAATCTTCTCCGGAGCCTGATTCAAAGGCAAAATTGACTGAGACGGACATAGATTCAGATCTGCGCAGAGAAAAGGAAAAATACATTTTCACCCGCAACGCCATCAACAACTGCTGATTCAAAATGACTGTGAAGTCATTTTCAACAAGTCGAGGGTTTCTCCGTGTGATGTCAAGCTGATACAGATCAGCATCCAGCCGACTACTGGCATTTTCTGGGTCCTCGAACATGTGAGGTGGGACCAGGACTCCCTCAGCCAATCAGACTGCAGATAATCCAGTGAGTAGGGGGTGGGGGGGATTCCCTGTAGGGCTCATTAGATTTCTTGTAGTGTTGGTGGAGAGACATTGGGAAAAAAGGGAAATGTTGTGGGACTTGATGTTATATGCTGTTAGGGTGACTGGAAAGGTTTTTGGGGCAGCTGCAACACTCCTTGGGAAAAAAAGAAGAAGATGTTATTTATAACTAGTGCTTGGCAATAATCCAATATAGTCAGTGGAATCCCATAATGCTGTTATCATTTTGTATAAACATTTTTTGCAAGTTTTCAACACAGTGTGATTATTTGCTTAAATGTTTGGCAAAGGCCTCTCCACCAATACTGTGATCACATGTGAATAGTTGAAAAGCTGATCCATCCATGCAACGAATGAATTTTTCGTCAGCATGCAAACTCCACACATAGAGACCTCAGCATCTATCCATCTATCCATCTATCTATTTATCCATCCATCCATCCAAACTTTGTTCCCAACTTACTCTACAACAGCTGTTATGTGTCTGAGAGCCGAGTTCGTGTTGAGGGGGAATTACACTTTGAAATCTTCCCTCTTTGATCAGTGATAATTTGAGCTGCTGCGCTCTCTCCCCTGCTGAGACAATATGCAGTCGACAACAAACTGCATCTCCAATGTTTTCCATCTGGAGAATGACTCTAATCTAACCCAACGTTTGTAATGATGGAAACTGTCGAGTTACCACAGTTAATTCCTTTTGGCGCCAAAGATGAAGTCCTCTGGATGTTATATAGTCTGGTGCTCGAGTGCCGTGAACAAAATGAGTCGCCCAGCTTTGAAACCGTAACGGAGAGCTGATGCAACTTGTTAGCAGTTGGCCCAAGGCCCTGGATCATTCATGGTGGTAAACATGATTCACCCGGTTTGTTTGTTTCTTTGTTGCCTTGCCTTAAGTGTCTTCCTCTGTGGTGAGACTCTCTCTTGGGTTTTCTCAGGACAAGAAAAAGACCTCAGTCCTTGATTTGTTTGCTGCAGTCCACAACTTTAAAGCAAACAGGGCTATTCAACACACACGCACACACACACACACACACACACACACACACACACACACACACACACACACAGTCCGTTTCCCATGTAAAGGTACATTAACTAGTGTGTATACTTGCATTGAATTTTTAATTGAATTTCTCTAGGCCACACAAATAAGCACATTTTCATTTTCCAGTCTTTGTTTCCCACTTTGTGTCAGAAACATTACAGAATAGTGGCATGGTGCAATTCAGTTCTGCACATAAACAAGAATCTCTGTTATCTACAAATACATTATAAATTAATACAGTACATATAATAATAATAATAATACACGCTTTTTCCTCTATTCCTCTTGCGCTTTTGAAAGGTACTCAAAGGCACTTAACATGGTCAAAACAGTCACGGTAAAAACAATAACAACAAGGTAACATTATAGCAGTTAAAAGACAGTGATTTTACATTAAAAACAATTATGTTACATGAATAAATCACAGATTAAAAGCAGATTTAAAAAGGTGAGTTTGGAAGGAGGTGATAGAGGGGAGAGAGCTCCAGAGGGAGGGGGCAGCGATGGAGACGGCCCTGTCCCCCCAGGTCCGGTGCTTGGACAGGGTAAGAGGGGTGAGGAGGTTGGTGTTGGTGGATCTGAGGCAGCAGGTATAGCTGCTGTTTAGCCCTGTTTAACTGTGCTGATGTTGTAACGTCCTGACTGACGTGTCTCAACAACTGTGAGATGGATTGTCATAAAATTCTGCACAGAAACTGTTTGGTCCCCAGATGATGAATCCTACCGACTGCGGTGGTCATCACACTCTCTGATTCCGAGGTCATTGGTGAAATGTCTTGGCAACTGAATGGATTGTCATGGAATTTGGTACAGGTATTAAATTGATAATGGATTTTTTTGTCACTTTGATGACTTGACTTTTCACATTGCCCCACCATGGTGTGCGAATTGCCAGTTACCCCGTACATCAGTGTTTGAATGTTAGCAGCCGTACGGAGCTGATTGCTTTGCTATAGTCTCAGTACTTTTCATTTCTGGGCTGCTAAATGTCACATATTCACAGATAAAGGAAATCACATCAAAACCAAGTCTTTTGATAATAGATAGAAGATTTGAGTAGAAAGAAGTCAAGTTTTGAGACAGTATTGTACATGATGGATAAATGAGGGGAAGTGAGGGGAAGAGGTGGAACAGATGGATGAAACAAAGTGTCCAAATGAGAAAATGATGCTGTGATGAAGTAGAGTAATGCAGTGAATAGAGTGAATATATCTCCTTCCTGCTGAGCCTGTGTTTCCCCATCGGATCACACAGATAACACAGCGTCTGCACCTGATTGGTTTAACACTTGTCCCATCGCCGCGGCATCACTGTGGAATAGATTCAGAAGGAGAAAGGTAATATGGTGTCAAAATATTACATTTGCTGCAAATCTCGATATCCATTTAAGGATTTCCTTTTCATTCATCTCTTTTCATTAGTGCCTCCTTCCAGCTCACCAAGGCAAATTAATCCATTCAGTTACTGTTAATGTAGCTAATGTGGGTTAATGTCTCACAAAAAGACGATGCTACTGTCGTATAATGAGCTAAATATGTTTATGTGCATTTACACGCTGATGCCTGTTGATTTTTGATATTGAATTTGTGGTTGTATTTGTGTGAGATGGAGACAAGATGGAAAGTCATGTTGTTTTGTGCTGCTCAATCTCTTTACTACATTTATGTATTTACATCTAATATTTAGTGCTATGTTTGTTCCTATGATGAGTCTGTCCATCCTAAAGCTGGACACAGAAAACACAGGAAACACCTTCTTTTGCTATTTTCTTCATTCCAAGTTCACTTATCCCTTCCACCTTACATCTCTCTCCTCTTTTTCCTCTATGTCTTTAAAACTCTCCTCCTCCAACTTCTACACACTGTCCTTGTTCTTCCATTTCATTCTTCCTCCCTATGTCCTGTTTTAAATCTCTGATACCAAATTGCAATTTTAGTGTAAACAACTGCAATTCTGAGTTAAAAGTCTTCTCCACCAACTGCACATTTTCCACATGTCACCCTATATTTACCACAGCCCTTTGAGAAACTCGTGGCAATTTATTTTATTTTTTTCTGGCTCTGTTGCTGATTAACTTTGAATCACTCAGCTGAGTCCCGTCAGTTTTCTTCCTTGGTTTAAAGGGAGCTTCCAGCTTCTACAGACATTATTCACATAAACAATCATTATAATCTTAAAAAGTTGAATCCTAAATCAAAGTAAATCTGGAAGTTTGGAAAAAAGTCGCTTCCAAAGATACTTCATTATGATGTAAGGCGCCATGATGCAAGTCTGTTATGTAAAACCCCAAAATGAGGTTCTGACTTTCAGTCGGCCAGTGTGTTCGCTTTTCATCAAGACATTACAGACATGAATCTGTTCTCTGTACTTTGAAGTCTTCAAATATTAACTGAGCGTCTCTCAGCTGACTGAGGCTGTCCGGGTTCGGTGGGCTCCGTTACTGGATTAATGGATTCTTACTGGAAGCTGTCCATTGCTTTAAATGGTCAGCCCTCGCCCTCTGACAGGGTCACCATCGCCCTCTGACAAGTTACTGATCAGTTTCAGATTTAACATTTTGAAAATCTGTCCACCCCATCTAACAGGTAAAAAAATATTGAAATGCTAGTACACTTACTCAACTATTAAACAAGAAGAACGAGAACTGAAAATAAATCTTGTTAAATGTCTATGGAGCAGCTTAAGCAAGAAAAAGTTGATGAAAATCATTACTGGTTGTTTTCTTGGTTCTTTTTCTAATCCTAAATTTTTAATGAAATCCATGTGACAATGCTCCAGGAACTGAACTTGATTTAACATTTTATTTAGAGTCATTTTGTTTCCTGGAAATGCATTGTGGTTAAGCTTAAACAGATATTTTGGTTACCACTGTTACCTCACAGCAAAGAAGGTTCCCAGGTCGTGGAGTTTGCATGTTCTCCCCGTGACTGTGTGGGTTTCCTCCAGGTACGCTTCTGTCCTCAGTGCAAAGACATGCAGAGTGTGAGTGTGACTGGATGTTTTTCTCTATTTATGTTTGCCCAGCAAAATGCTGGCAACCTGTTTAGGTTATACCCCGCCTCTCGCACAAGGTCAGCTGGGATTGGCTCCAGCTTCCCGCGACCTAAAAATAAGCGCTATAGATAATGGATGGAGGGATAATATCATCATGTGGTCACTGACTCTCACCTGCATATATCCTGTTTCTGCAACAATTGTTTTGGGTCCTTCCAAACATTCTCCTTCTCTGTCCTCTGAAACCTTTCCTGCACCGACAAACCGAATGATGCAGAAAGTTGGTTTATTGTCCTCCCCATCACTTCTCTTTCTGTTCCCCATCCCTCTCCATCTCTCCTCTTTCAGGTAGTTTATCTCTGTCGTGTCATACATGTCGGACCAGCAGCTGTCACTTGTGCAGCAGACGGATGTGATGGGGTGACTGACTGAACACGTGTGTGTTCCTCTGCTTGTGGGTCACGCAGTGGTCAAGCTTTGACTGAGCTGTCAAATGAATTTCTTGTCTGAGGAAGAGCACCTCTGAGCTCCCCTTCTTTTCCTCCCTTCATTCCCCTCCATCTATCTCCCCCTTGTCCATGAAAATTATTTAAATTTAGAGAAGTTATTAATCCACTGTTGTTATACTGTGATAAGTATATTTCAAATTGTCTGCAGGATCCTGCCAGACCTAATGTTTCTCTCGTAGTGGAGATGTTATCATAATGCATGACTGCAGAGCTGTAGCTGATTTAAATGCACTGGGGTAGCTGACCAGACATAATGTGATTAAACTGTTTATTTCTGGTGTGTATTATCAAAAATATCAGCTATAAAAATCATTAATCTTGTGATGTCTTGTTTTTAAATTAGCTCGACTGATCTGTTCCAATCAGTGAGATAACATTGGGTTTAGTGAGACACCATCTATTGTCCTTGTTTGCATGAATAACATATTCATATTCTGTATTAGTGCAGTGCAGTGGCACTGACTTTAATTTTGTTAAACCTGTTGCAGCTCTGATCAACATTATAAAAAGTATTTCATACACTGTTACATATAATTTTTTATATTTTTCTGAGGTGTTCAAATGTGTAAATTAATTAATTCCAGGTTTGGTTGATACAAGCTTCTAGTGGATAACAATTTTACACCGTTTTGGGGACTTTACCCCATTGTTCCATTCACTGATTGAAGTTCTAGTTAAAATAGACCCCTGCCGTTTTTTCATGCGATTAATTTGCACGTTTTTTAATATTTTTCAAACCTTCACCCATTCAGTGCAAGCTTTCTCTTCTGACATGTACAGAATGTGTGTTGTTGACAATGTCACATCTTAAAGCCGCAAGTTCCTCCTCTATCCAGTCTGATATAAAGTTAATTTATTTCAATTTTTTTCAATATATTCAATATGTTTTTCTTTAGCCATCACTCAAAGTTGACTTTGTCTTTAAAAGGATGTGATGTAGCCGACTCGAAGATAGGATCAACAATTTATGTGCCATCATGCATTTATTTATTGCTTATGACGACCTATAGATGTTTTCCTCTCGTTTGCCGCATTTGAGATAATCGTAGATAAAGCGGCTCATATTAATGTTGTCTGCACCAAACTTGCAAAGTTAACCAGCTCCCACAAGTTTTAAATATTTTAATTGGCTTTCACTTGCTGAAATGGTAATGCACTTACTTTAGCGAGATGTCAGGCGGAACTATTATTGAATCAGACTATGATATCTTGATAATATTGTACTCCCCATTTTCATAAAGGTTAATTAAGTCTAACTGAATCAGAGGGGAGGGAAATGAGTTGGAGAGAAGCTGAGAGAAAATGAAAGGTAAACCCCGAGATGAAGATACAATGAGGAGACAGAAAGTTACTGGGTGAGGTAATCGCCTGCGGGTATCCTTTCATCAGACAGTTTTGTTTCCAGAGTGCAGGAGGTGAGGTTGGTGTTTGTGTGTTTGAGCTATAAAATAAAGGATTTTTTGTCTTCTTCTCATGGCCCATTTTGTTAAAAGTTTCTATCCAGTCATGCTTGACGTCCAGGTCACTGTAACTTTTCCCTTTACTTCTTTACCTTTACCCAGTTTCTGTGGCGCTCTGTCCATCATCCTGTTAGTAGCTTCCCCTTCTACTTTACTTGAGAGTGACAAAGTTAGAAGACCCGAGCAGCAATTTTACCGGCCTTGTGCTCTGCATTTATTTCGGGGAGTTTTCATGAAGTTATGGAGAAACGCAGCTGCAAGCACAAGACAGAAAAAGGCGGACTGGTTAAATAATGAGAACAATGCAAGAGAGGAAAAATTAAATGTCTAAAAAAAGAAGGAAATGGACGTGCAGACGGTAAATTGTTTGGATTTTTCTTTTTCAAAAGGAATGAAAGTAATTTTGGTCGGTGTGTGAGACTATACACTAGTTATATATGAGCTCTCAGTATGTGACTAATGTACCACAGTGGGCATATCTTTTAACACATGCTTAGATGCCTGTAGTCCTTTTCTATACAATGCATCACAGTGAATGATTGGTGAAAAATAGAAAATATGAAGCACCGGAAATCATCTATTTATACACAAGAATATTAAGATTCTGGAGTGAAGCTGAGATGAATAACTGAATATAATGAAAAACAGGGAAACTGAATGAATCATCTGTGTATTACTATTTGTGTAAGAAATCTCTTCTACTAATTTCCTTTCAGGGAAACCACTTTACACCTTGTCTCAACGTGTTATATAAACCACTCTTAGAATCACCTTCTCCATTAGATGTGCTTTATAAATGAGGTTTCCTTACCTTGTGTTACTGGTGTGCACCAAGAAAACATTGGACAAATCGGTGTGAATGGGACTATTGGTGAATGACAATGGACCAAATCTGATTAATACACACTTATAGAAATGTCTTTTACAGCCAACATTTGTTATTGCTTTAATTGCTTTGTTTCTGTTAGAAAATGAGATTGGGCTGTATCTTTGGCCGTAGCAAGGTGGTGGAGGTGGTAGATGATGTGCAGGGAGTTGGTCTAGCACTTTCATTTCAGGTTACGGACTGCAGATGTGTTTACACTTTTAAAGAGTCAACAAGTCCTGCCTCCCGATTGATGTCTGTGTTGACTTTGTCAATATTTAAGCGAGACCAACATCCCAAACTTTAAGCGTGTGTGTGTGTGTGTGTGTGTGTGTGTGTGTGTGTGTGTGTGTGTGTGTGTGTGTGTGTGGAGACAGATCAATAAAAGAAGATTATGAATGCGTTTACTTGCTACAAGTTGATCATGTTCCTCCCCTTTAGAAATACGTACCAAATACGTATGCAAAAATAAGTACATTTTGAAGTCTAGAGTTGTATTTATTATGTTTGCTTTGAACTTTTTTTTACCATTAAATGTTAATTGATTCATTTGGCAAGTTTAAGAATGTTGACATTAATAATAATAACAAAAGTAATAATATTTTCTTTGTATAGTTCCTTTGAAAACAGCCTTTTCAAAGTGCCTCACAAAGAAGACAAATTAAAACACAAAACAAAACATCAAAGAAAGCAAGCCAAATAAAACGATAGCATTTAATATCAAAGAGAGCAGATCATATAAATACAAAATCAAAAGCAATCTTTTGAAATTAATGGGATAGGAAGATGATGAAAGATAGATAATTTGCTCCATATAAAACATCTAATTACAATTTTATTTGTTTTAAACTCAAACTCTTCAGTTCAGTTCTGAACTGTCCCTGTTACTCTGGTGCAGAACAGAAATCTAACACTTCTTTCTCTCTCGTCACCGAAATATAAAGGAAAAAGAAATTATAGTTATCTACAAAATGTTAAGTTTTGAATGGGTCTTCATGCCACATCATGCTCTCATCACTTACATCTACTAAACTGTTCTGGGAAATGACATGTTGTTTCTGTTTACATCTGTACAAGTGAAAACTTTTTGCACCTAATTACCCGATTGTTGTTGGCTCTACTCGTGCTAAGAGAGCTAAGCGAGCATTGTTAGGATTTTAATAATATAAATAGACACTATAGCCCTGAAAAGGATCGATTTTACGCGCACCATGTTTGTACCTTAGCAGAAAGAATGAATGTGTGTATGTCTGTGAAGATGGCAATGAAACTGAACTCTAAACAAATGCAGTATGTTAGACGGGTGGGGGCAGGGGCAGTTTGGGCTGAATATGTGGGAGAATGTGTGGCCTTCACATAGTGACTGATAGTAGCCGTTGCTGGCTGGTTTTAATCTTGAAGTTGGTTGTTGTGTGTGTGTGTGTGCGTCACATCGCAGTTCAGTCTTGCACCTGTCTGATAATGCCTGTTTGAGAAGACTGTACATCTGTGGCATACAATACACTGTACTTTAACTTGTTCTCATACCTAACTTACTATATTACAGCCTAAACTCCATTAGCTTTATTCAAACATCACACATACATGAATGCACTGTTTTCTTAAAAACCTGTGACATACCCTTAGAAAGAATTCAAGCAGCTGCCACTAGGGTCTGAAGGACGGATAGGAAAGGCGTTGTTTTGTCTAGAAAATGCGCATGCCATACTGAAAACTCACAAGCTGTCAGCCGATTCAAGGCTTGTTTTAAAACACCAAACCAAACACTGTCAGAATGTGAAGATTTTCCCAGCTACTGTCAAAGGAGGGACGAAACTGGGAGCGGCTCCTCATCATTGGCGGATTCCAGTGCCTAGAGGCTGGGACCAGCCTGTGCACTAGCCACGTGACTCCCCCTCCCAATGAAGTTCTACCTATTATTATAAATATTGCACCTGTCATCCGTCGTTCGCATCTTTGACTTCCCGGCTATTAGGCTGCTTGGGGCTGTACGTTGAGTGCCCATAGCTATGTAGTAGCTGTTCATTGCTTCTAAATAAATACTTTTTTGAACCAGACCGACTCTACCCTCTTTACCTAAGGAAAAAAGAACACGACAGCATCCAGCTGCTAGGAATCAAATCCCTGCATGTGTGTGTAGGTGGTCTGTGGGCTTAGTTGTTCTGAAATAACTGCTCACTATGGCAACGGCCGTTTGTGTTAATTACAGGAACATAATGGCTCCTCCAACTTCTCTTGACCTCTCACACACATTCACACACCTTAACAGTGGGGATTACTTGATTGCTGTGCAACGCCTCCGTGATTACTGTAATTGTCATTTATATTATTGCCTGAAGTCTTTCAAAATAACCAGTTGTAGTGTAGCATGAGCCAAAGAGAGAGTAGTCCCTTTGAGATGCAGTCAGAGTAATTATATATCTCTGAGCTTTACCGCAACCTAGTGGGGTGCAAAAGTTTACCTGTGATTTACCGAACAATGAGCTGTATGTGTTATCCTCCATGAGACCACGGGATGGGCTGCAGGGACGTCAGGGAGATGGGGGATCAGGCTGCTGGGATGGCAGGAGCAGAATATTGCGAGTGGATTACCAGGAGAAGGAGCAGTGTGTTTTTTCTCTTGGTGCCAGGCAGGGTGGAGTTTTGAATAGGATTGATTGGATCTACAGAAGAAAGGCGGGCAGCGAGGAAGGAGGAACTACCAGCTGTGGCATTCATAAAATAAATAATGGCGACATTAGGCTTTAGCTGGGCTGTAGATACGGCGACAAAGCTGTCAAGCAACTTATCCTTTCTTTCCAGAACTCTGACTCTGCGAGATGGATTTCATCCCTTAAAGCTAGATTTGGTAAGCCTGGAAAAGGCAGCAAGAGCAGTCTACACTTTGAAAATATGCAACAGATACATCCCACCCTCTCCCATCGTCCCTCTCGTCAAAGCTAAGCCCTCAAAACAGCCGGGCTACTGCTAAACGCGGACCTTTCTGTGACTATTGACTCTTCCTAAGCGTTGTAATTCCTCTCCACCTCTCTGGCTTGTCAAGACTCTGGTTATGCGCAGTGAGAGTCGTGTTTATTACCGTCCTGCAAGGGACATCAACACTGGCATGTTTTTTTCAGATGACTTTATTTATTGATGGCTTTCGAGACGTGGAGAGAATTTCAATAACTAAGATAAAACATGTTTCAGGAAACCACTTACCATCCCTACCTAAAGTGTGAGTAAGCAAGTGTAGCTCTTAAATTAATGCATTTGATATATGGGAAACTTAGAACAGCAACATAAGTCATTCAACAATCAGCATATGGAAAGGTGGTTGAAAGGACCACAAAACGCTAAAACACTTAGTGCTTTGTCGAGATTGAAAAAAAAAAAATAGAAACCATATCTTACAAATGATGGACAGTTGATTCAGGTTGGCTGAAGATGGTGAAGAAGCTGAAGATCGTACCTCTCGCAATATGGCACCGTGAACACCTCTGTATAAATGGGGACCTGTTTTCCCTCATGCTCCCCCAATGCTTGTTTTATTAAAGAATCTGTCTCTGCCCAGTTTGTGCAGTTGCTTTAATTGCTCCCCCCCTCCCACCAGTGTTCTGTTTAATGTGAACAGGGTTGTTGGCATTGTACAGTATTCTTTTCAGGGCAGGTAATTTATTAAACAGGCAGTACCTTAGTTACAAGAGCTTATCTGTTTTCTTGGCTTTGTTGCAGAGAGAGGGCACTACATTAAGCCTGTGGCCTCACTCATCATTTTCTTTTCCTCATTATAGTTCCTCTTCCTTTGTTGTCCCTTATTTTCTATTCCTGTCTTCAACCCCTCGTTTTTCTCTCTGGGTTCATTCAATGTTTCCAGCTTCATTGCTGCAACAAATTTTGCAAATTTTTTTTAACCTCTTTATCCGCTTTATTTTTGTTCCTCTGCAAACTTTCTGCTTGCACACCCCAGAGCCTTCTATTGTTTCTGACATATTACGTCCAGCAGATAACTGGAGACCCTCTTATAAGGGGAACACAGCAGCCATGATGCCCATTAACATGTAGGAGTTCTGACTCATGGGTCAGACCACACCCATCTTCAAACTCAGCCTTTATTTTGATCTCAGCTACTCACCTGTAAAGTTTTGTGGCTGTATCTTGCACGGTTGTTATGCTGTCATGGTGACAAAGTACTAAAAACCACCTCTGTGTTGTTCCCCATGTTGGTGTCTCTAGGCCCACATTTTGCCATTATGACACACACACAAACACACACTGACTCACAAGATGAAAACAACACTATCCCCTCTGTAGCGGCTGGTGCAAAGTACATGATGATGGTCTCACATGAACAGAGGTGGGTGTGGATAAACCTACTGCACCAATACACTGTCCACTCAGATGCAATTAAAGCCTGTGGGAATCTCCAGTTAGGAGTTTCCATGCATTCATATTTTATTAAAGCGTTTTGATTATTACTCTGGTATTCTCCAATTGTTCTCCAGTGACTTCAGTCCTTTATTTCATTCGGTGCATTGTTCTGCAGTAAATATTAGCTTATTTGCCACGTCTTCATTTTAAAGCTGATACTCAGACTAAAGGGCTCATTTAAAAGGTTATTAAATGTACTGGTATTTTTTCAAAAGTAATATGAGGGCAGACCAGTATTTATTTATTGGATAAATAAAATTGAACTTCAGTCACACTGCAGTAGTGGTAGTTACGATAGATTGATACCATGGATAGTAGCTTGTATTTCATTAAATATCAATGTATTAAAGTTAGATTTGAGTTAGTTTATTTAAGTAACATTATAAGTAGGTAGATTTATTCAAACCCAAACACTTAAATGTGACTCAAAATGTAACACAGATCTAATCTGAATAAAAACTCCTCCAGCAACTCATCACACATGCATGTTTGATATGCTGTTGCTTGTTCAAACTCCCCAAGCCCCAATCACCATTCAGTGTTTAAGGGGACATGCCCCCGATGACTGAGACAACATTATCGCTGAACCCTTAAGACCTGATCTGATATCAGCCTCAGGCACAAAAGCTACACCTCTCACCCCCTCACACATTATGTAAATCCTCGCTCGCTCCAGATCCAGGGTCAGCTGAGGGAAATGGTAGCAGACATGCCCCGCAGGATCTGATGTGACTTCAGCAGATGTCTGGCTAAACCACCCACAGGCGAGCCAGGCTGTCTGCAAGATAGAGTCAGGCTGACCTCAGAGCTCCCTGTCCCCTTATCTCCCTCCACGGGGAAACACACACACACACACACACGTAACAAAGCATATATCCAGTTCCATGTATATTTCTCCTTTAACTTTCAGCTATTATATACGTACGTTTATCTAGAAAATGTAGTGCTTTATGCTACACGTAAAACACCTCGAGGAAACCCCAGACATTTTAAAAGTCCAAATTCAAAGAGGATTCTCACTTGTTTCAGGTGCATAGGTTTGATGTGTGGATTAAAAACCAAACACAACGAGTGCAACAGAAACATAATAACCCAATGGTGTATTGTGACTAAAACATCTCCCACAACAAAAGGACAAGATAAATGCCGGCATCCTTGCCTATACCAGTCAACCACTGGACTTCTTTTAGTACAATCTCTGAAGACCGGTTATCTTTTTCTGATCGTGCAGCATGGTTAGCTCTGTTGGCTCTTAGCAACTGGGATTCTGGTTCGGACCCAAAGGCCTTCAGCTTATCTGAGTGGAGTTTGCATGTTCTCCCCTGCATGGGTTTCCTTTGGGTACTTCAGCGTCCTCCTGAACTCCAAAGGAATGCAGGTTGATTGGCTTCTCCAAATTGCTCATGGGTGTCAATGGTAATTTGTCCCAGTGCAGTGAGTACTCTGCCTCTTGCCCAATACCAGCAGGCATTGGCTGTATGGCTAATAGATGGATGGATGGAGCCAAAACTGTTGAAGGGATTTTGAAGCAACGGGTCTCACATTTACACTAAATTCAAGAGATATTTTTGCATAAGATTTATTTGACCCCTTCCAAGCTGCAGAGGTTGTATCCCAATCTCTTCAGCGCTTTCTTTTAGATGTGGTCTATTAGCGGATACTTTATTTCATTGCACTTGGCAGTGTAGTAAATGACATGGTTTTTGGCAGGGGATCTATGATATCTTATCCAGTTATTATATCAACGTATCCTATGCTCTTTTGGCAGCCTCTCAAAATCTAATCTTAAACATATTCATTCCATCAAGCTTACAACAGTCCACCTAGTTATTGCCAAAAATGTATTGCAAAGAAATGGAAGTCAAACCTTCCACTGTCAATTTGATTGTGACTCTCAAAAGTGAACAGTTGCATAACTCAGAGTTAAGATACACAATATACTGAATACATGCAGTGAGCATTTTTTTTAGGAACACCATAAAAACGGTTTCCAACATTTTGTGGAATTGATGCCACGAAAAAAAATTCGACCCATTATTTCTGAAAATGTCTTTGTGTCTGTTGTGGTTGTTAAGGTTCCCCATAACGTGTGTAAACTTAAACAAGTGATGGGGTTGCTGGTTGTAGGTTACTGCTGTTTCATCCACAGGGCTATCACTATTCTAAAGACTTGTTGGATCTGCTATTGTATTCTAGGCTTTTCTATAAGCGTGAGCATGAGAGCATTTTGTTTGTAATTCATTGTGTTGTGTGTGGTGTCAAAGGGAGGATTACAAATGGCAGGCAGTGCCCCATTATCACAGCCGGTCCAGAGGAGCACAGGAGAGTCAAACTGGCACAAAAACTAAATAGAGGACACAACACAGAACTGAAGTGTATTAATAGAGAGCGGTGAAAGAGAGGCGGATCTGGATTACAGGATTACAGATCATGAGTGGAAGATGAGCTACAGTTTCTGGATAATGGTGACCAGCTGAAACACAGACACCCAGAGATTTACAGTGATGTATGAGGAATGCTTATCCAGGCTTGCCAATCAGGTCTAGGTTGAAATGTGCTACAGGTTAGAGGATGCCAACCAAAGTGATTTAACTAAAGTAAACTGAACTAAGTATCAGTACTGTCTGCCTGGGGAAATGTAGTCAAGCCCCAGGCATGCACAGAGCTTCCCTTTCAGAATTGCCACAGGGTATGAGTGACCTGGCCGAGCAGAAATTGCAACACATTTATCTACAAAATTCACGATCTGCACACATGTCTTAAGACCTGGAGCGAGTTTTGTTAACATTGAAAAAACCTGAAAAAATCATGAATTTTTTTACATGAACAAATCTGTAAAAACATTGATAATGAACCTGCCCATGAGACGAATGTCTTTGCTTTGGCATCACTCTCAACAGTGACATTATAATGATTTATACTTGGTTTTGTTGAATGAACAGGAGCTTGTAGAAAGACTTGTTTTAACAGAGTTTGTGGCAAATTGAATGTTACTGTGGCTCTGACTTTGCTCAGTGTTTAACCATAGACAACATATAAAGATGAATGACACAAATCCACTTCCTCCCGCTGTTCTGAAAATCAGCAAAAGTATCCTGGATACAAACTCCACTATCTTATGGAT
The DNA here is from genome assembly GCF_022539355.2 of Hippoglossus stenolepis. Classification (NCBI taxonomy): domain Eukaryota; kingdom Metazoa; phylum Chordata; class Actinopteri; order Pleuronectiformes; family Pleuronectidae; genus Hippoglossus; species Hippoglossus stenolepis. Next base: position 16,419,446 of record NC_061489.1, on the reverse strand, counting down.
TTGGAGCCGGAGTCTGAGCGGTAACGACTGGGGGATGTAGCCATGGTGGCGAGGTCCGGTGAATACATACACTTGAGCAACAGTGAGTGAGTCTCAGCTGTCAGTCATGACGTTTCACCCAGTTTTTATAGCATCAAATGCAGTGGGGTTACTGAGCCATTGGAGTGGGGTGGGGGGTTAGTAGCAGTCCCATGGGCAGACACCCAGGGACACCCAGCTCCACTGCCTGTGATCATTTTGGGTCTTCTCATACATGTTTGGACCACCAAATAAAAGTTTTACAGTTTATACCAGCTCTGTTAGCTCTGTTTCCTCTCTGTGTTTTTACAAAGTCTGAGTTTAAAAATTGTCCGATGACACTGTTTGTGTGTGTAAGTGTGTTACAGTCATATTATTGGGACTTGTCTTCTTTTTAGGGACAAAAATCCTAATAACATAAATCATAAATTAGCTATATAGCTAGTAGCTATGGTTAAGTTTAGAGTAAATCTGTAAGTCAATGGCATGTCCCCTGAAGCCACTCTGTGTGTGCGTGTGCGTGTGCGTGCGTGCGTGCGTTTGAGAGGTGTAGTGTGTACAAGCCTGGGAAAAGCCTTGTAGAGAGACAGATTACTTGTGGGGATGATAACTTTGAGATAAGAATGGCACTTCATGATGAGAAAATGGATGTTGGAGAATGAGCACAGCCAGAGAATGACAGAAATGGGGGGGGAAAGGCTTGGAACAAGGATATAAAAAGTCCTTCTCTGAAATGAAATTTACTATCCTGGGTGACTTAGCAGCAAACCAGGACTTTGTCACACCTCTGCAACACTATTTTGTTCCTCACTTTTCTCCCCCTCCCCTCGCTCTCCATCTCGGTTTTTATGCTTCTCCAAGTCCTCCGGGGCGGAGAATAAAGAGCAAGAGAGATCCATCAGCTGTTGCTAAAAAGCCTTGCTGGCTCATAAATAAACGAGGTGGATGAATTAGGAAGTTAAATCACCCTGGGTTGTTAATGTCACAGCCTAAAGACGGACATGAAATACTTGCAGCACCTCTCAGCATTTGGCTTCTCTGCTCCCTCCCGCAGGCTCCACCACCATCCCTATGATGGGGTGTCACAGCATGACATATATGTGGGCGACATCCGTGTCAGTGTGTGTGCGAAGAGGTCGATGGGTGCTTGAGTCCATACTTGGTTTTTTGAAGTGTGCTTACACTTATTTATATTTATGATCAGCCGGATCCCTGCCATTTATATCTTTTTTAATATGATAGCTCTTTATACTGTCATGCAACAATGGCTAATGTGAGCTTAACTCAACCTACATGTTGTGTTGGAGATAACCACACAATTAAAGGACATGCAGGCCTGAAGCTTCTGATCAGCAGATGGAAATTTTTCATGGATGAGAACTGGGTGAAAATCCTGTGATATGATGACAAGCTGCAGAACAGCTCTTGAAAGGGCCGTGTGATAAGATTGTTTGTCCGTCTCTGTTTCCTTGGACAATAATGAACTACATGATATATACTGTATGATTTGGCTAGCAGACATTAGAACATGGTGTCCTGTCGGCTCTCAGTGGAGCCAACAGTCCTCTTCAGCTCAATCAAGCCACACCAAAATGTACACCCTCATAGATATCAGTCCTGTCATCAAGATCCATTTATTATTCACTCATTGATATCTCACAGTGTTAAAGAAAGTGGTAAAAAAAAAATCTTGAAATCTATCTCTTTAGATCCACGCCTAAATCGATTGGGTTCTTTCTTTCCCCATGTCCCATCCTTCCACCAAGTTTTGTGGAAATCCCTTCAATTTTATTTGCATTATCCTGATGAAGAACAAACAGAGGCATTAAAGAACCTAAGCCCTAAGAGCTCACCTTGCTCTTGTGTCTCATCCAGAGAGAGGAGCTCGACCCGGCTGATTCTAGAAAATACGAAACTGTCATAAACAGACCAATCTCTGTCCATCACAAAAAACAGCTACGAACCAATCATCTTACTTTTTTGCCTGGATGGAGCAGCGTCCCAGAAAGAGACAACAATCTCTCGCTCTCTCCGACACAGTGTCTTATTCATTGTCTCTTTGAAAGCACACAGCGCTGAGGACAGTCAGTCTGTTTTCCATCCCTCCTGTCATTTCATCGTATTGATTTCTTATAGTGCTGTAGTTTCTGAGAAAAGCTCCAGTCCAAGCCTGATGCATAAGTGTTTGGACAAAACACAATCCATATTGATTTGATGAGGACATTATCTTTTTCATTACTGTATGCAGCTATGGGATTTAATGGTTGGTTCAGAACAACAGATTCGAAACATGATGGCAACCCAAGTTTTCGGCTCTTTCTGCTCGTGGTAGTACTTGTGTTTTCTGTACACAGTCGTGTTTAAAGTAATTGTCACTCCACCCTGTGTCTGCAGTGTGAGAGATAGCAGTGTGAAGGAGAGAGATACTGTAACCAAGGCCTACAGCCTGTCATCTGAACCAGCTCGAGCATGGATAATGCACACAGGAGGATCAAAGCTGGCCCCTTCAGTAACATGGAGCTATTTCCAGGGTTAGCTTCAATCCTAACATCATGGTCTATTAAAGGATGTTAACATGAAAGCTGTAGCATGGGACTGTGCAATATGATCAAAAGTAACAACACAGTGCGAGGGAATTTCACCAGCAATGTGTTGTGCTAAAACTTTTCAAAGTAAAACCTTGAAATCTGTGATTTGCACGAGAACAATGAGACCCTGTTTACTAAGCTAATACTTTTTAGTTCCAGCGGCTGTGAAGGAGCAAAAATAATATTGTTAGGAAAGAAAAAGTTTCCCCACTCTGCATCCACCTTATCAAATCTGACCAAATGCTTCGGTGGTTCTCCTCATTTGTTTCCCTGTCATGCTTCTGTTTCTCTATTTTTATTATGATTCAGTGGATAGATGAGATACAAATGAGATGAAAGCTGGTCACCTCTGGCATTATACCTGCAGGCAGCGAGTGCGTGTGCTTTTGCGTGGCTGTCTGTGCATCATGTACTGGTGGGGAACCAGTGAGTCGAACTATCCTGCAGGGTGCTCGAGTGTGTGCTGAATGTGTGAATATGAGTCTGAACAAACAGACCTTCAGTATTAGACTGTTTGCTGAGCTGCAGAGACACAGAGAACGTAGACAGACCAACTCCAATGCAAACAGCATGAAACAAAGAATGAGAGACGGTATTATTCTTCCTGATCTCCCTCTAGTCCCAGGACATGTTTTACTAAATGTGGCACCCTGACCTCACAGATCATCAATTGCTTTTATCTAATTCTGCAGCATAGTGAAAGTTCTAAAAGGAAAAGCTTTAATTTTTTAGCGCTGTACAGTACCACAGCCTTCTGCTTAAACCCTACTTGTATTTCACAGTTGCTCTGGGTTGATTTTGTTTTTTTCCTTTTTGTATTGGAAGCTACAACTCCAGAGGTAATTATGGATTAAAAGACATTATAGTAAAGGGGTTGAGAGTCAGACTCAGGTGTGCTCGATAGTGATCTCCCATGTCCATGTTGCGCCTGGAGGGAAACACAGAGGGGAGCGACAGGCTGGGGACGGAGGGAGGAAAGGTCACTCATTTAATATTCATGTGGACCATCTTTTATCTTAACCTGGTTTTACAGTGTCTTTCATTGAGCCATAAATCCTTGGTGGCGTAGTCCTAGTGGAACAGAGACCTCAGCATTTCTGTTACAGAAAAGTTATTACTTGTTCCTCAGCCTCTTTTACTTCATCATTGGCAAAGTGCTGTGTCGTCATGTATGTAGTGCTGTTCCACAGTTTCTTTTGTGTATTTGGTTTTCATGTCAAAAACCTTACAATAGTAAATAATATAAGGTCAGCATTTGTCCAGTGTGTTGAAAATAGTTGAGTTTGTAACAAATTAAGTTGCTCAGTTGAGCATCAAAATGATTAACTAATATAAAATTATACAACCTTATCGTTGTATTCAATTATGCATTTATTCAATAACCTTTGCAATATCATGTACTTGTAGGCTGCGATATGTGGGAACAATGACAGTGGATTTTGACTAATTGATATTAAGAAAAGAATTAGACAAATGATTTATCGTCATATCGTGTTAGCTGTGGCTCAGGAAGATCATGATTTAATACCCGGATCCCGCCAGAGTGTCCTTGAGCAGGACACTGAACAGAAACTACAGAAACTGTCAGCGTGTGGGGGTTCTGTCAGCATGTGAATCATGCAGCATGTGCGTATATAAATGCTGTTTGAATGTGTGTGTATGAATGAGACTTGTACTGCGGTAAAGGTTCTTGTAGCTGTCAATACGACTATACTGCTTTGACACAGCATTTATAAGATGCTATATAGAAGCATTTCCCATTTATAATTTAGATAGCAAAGTTTCTGTTTTCTTAGCATTTTAACTTTTAATATTTTAATATATTTTGTACCTGACTTTGTGTTGAATAAATTATACTGCCTTAATCTGTGAAAGCTTTTTTTTTTGTTGCATTTTGCCCCATTGCAGTGACTATATTTACCACTTAATCCCCGATGTAAAACATCAGCAAACATCAGAAACCTGCATCAGACACGGGTTCCCTTTCGGTTACTGTTTTGGAATAAGTACACTTGAATGTTTGACAAATCATATCCATGAGTGCTGATCTCTGAAGCAGACTTTTAATTCTCGACTCAGTCTTCTTTCGGATTGGTCTCAGTTTGTCTCCTTTGGTCTGTTATTGTCTGTTGCCTGCATGGATGGAGCGGCGGGGTCTCACCTGGACAAGTGATTACCAGATTTATAACCGCTGCATGTGAATTGATGTGGGCATTGATCATCTCAGCATGCTTCAACCTAATTGGCACCTGTGCCAAGAATCATTCAGTTGAAGCTCTTGAAATACTGCGGCAGCTCAGGGAAACTCTTTCCCTGATGGCTCAGTATGTTGTACATTTTCAAATAAGTGCAGAGCCATATTTTGGGATCGCTGCCAAACGCTTCCAACTATTTCAGTGTGATGAAGGAGCATCGACGCTGTGTGTATATCAAACAGTAAGTGCCACAAAGTTTGGCCGTTGAATTGTCATCTCAAAATGTGTATCCGGATAGAATAAAGGGTTTAATTAGCATATACAAAGTGGCTGTCTTGACGTTTACCAGTGAAAACAATCCATGCATGATTGATAATGCAAGAAGCAGCGTGGGCCAATGTAGAAATGTAGAAGAAAAAGCTTTGTTATTTATTCTCAGCTATGTAATTGGTCGTAAACAGCAGTGGCATCATGTAGCCTCGAGGCAGAATGGCCTCACACCCACTCTGCTGCTCCTCCATTAACACCACTTTTAACAGATGAGTCTCACTGTGAGACGACACTGGACTGGCCGCCATTTTGCTTCGTGTCCATCTGCAGCTTATCAGCATTACTCTTCTTCAGGATGCACTAAAGAGCTATGGGATTCTACATATTCGGAGGGGGGGGGGGTCACATTGTGAGAGGGTGATCTTCACTGCAGAGGACACCTGACAGACTATGTGACAAGTGCTCGATGTTCCGTGTCATATTCTGGTTGTGGTTCAAATGTGTTTCTGAAGTGGGCTCTTTCAAGCAGTCTGTCCTTTACTTGCAATATGACCATTAATGTTTAAAGTGATTTTTGTCATTGATGAACAATGAGGTAACAGATACTTCATGATTTTAGTCTACTAGTTGGATGCAGTACATTAGCAAATGGAAAACGTAGCCTTCTCTCTTTTACCTCATAAAAAGTAATAACAACAGAGAGAAACCGTGTTTTTGCTGACCTCCAATGGTTCAACTGCTCACTTTGGTGCTGTGACAGACATCTGTACTGACAGACACTGCGACATCAGTGTTGGGTGTGGATACAGTGCAACAGATCACACTTCTGACAACACTCAACAACAATAATACCCCACAACACCCAACAACTCATCAATGATGCTGGATGTTAAGAAATGAAACCGGCTTCACAGTTTGGGCTGTGAAATATAGATTTTCTGGTTGTAAATTTCTCATCAAGTATTGAATATGAATTATGAATTCACAAGTAAAGTTTTTCATTTCAGAGCGAGAACTGATTTAAAAGACAAGAAACTTTAGTAATTTGCAAAATTCAGCCAGAAACTTACGCGGCTGTCTGTTGAACGGTGGGATTAAAGTTTAGCACACACTTCAGTAGATAACACTTAAAATACTGTTAAATTTATCAGATCATTTATTAGTTTATCAGTGTAATAATAATTTTGAGAGCAAGTTCCTTCCTGAGAAGCTGCACTCAAGTGTCACTAAAAAGCCTGCTCAGCCAGACACACTTTTGGCTCTCTGTTTTGTAGTGCGATTTTCCATGCCGAAGGATAAAAAATAAATCCCTGTCAGTCAGCAGCTAATGGGTTGTTTCAGAGGTCAGGATGTGTCTCTGCAGCTGAAACTGGGGATTTGAAGAAGACTGAAGGACAAAGGCCACATCAAACATGCCATAGTTTATAAAAGTTAGAGAGAAAAAAGCAGAAAAGCTAAATCCCCCCGCTCCGATCCGCACACGGCAGGTCTGCTTGAAGGTGAACGGCCAAGTCGAGGATTTTAAACACATATTTTTTGTCATTTCAGTGAAGTGGCAGTGACTTTTTCAAATTAGTGGAAAAACCATTATGCGGATGTACTTGCCCTCGCGAGGTCCTCCGGCTAAATGTCAGACGTTAGCTTGTTAAAAGAGCTTCTGAAATACCTGAATGAACCAGAGTTTTGCTCTTTTGTGATGCTGGTGCTTTGTATCCAGGGATTTGTACAGCTTGTCAACTGCTTGTGTTTCTGTGTTTATTTTCGGGGGGGAAATGTGTCCTGACTTCAAGACAGTGGGTCCACAGGGACACAGTGGAGCCACGTCGGCTTTCTGACTCTGAGCAGCTAATTACATAATAAATGTTCACAGTTGCATCCGCAGTGTACAACCATATGTCCCAGCCTGCCTCCACACGCGTTGTCTGCTTGTTTTCATCCCTCTATCTTTCCTCTCTTTAAAGAAAACAGAAACTTCCTTTGTTGAGGTTCATTTCCCTAATAAAACAACCCTTTGATATCAAACAATTAAAAGATATTACAGCATTCAGACTGTCAGACTCTGAACATCAGACACGCCGCACACAACAACAACAACCGCCAGCTCGGAGGATCGTCTCCCTGTTCGGATCAGACAGGGAAAGATTTTTCGTTTCAAGGTCTCACAGGTGCGAGATCATTCTAAGGCTGTAAATATTCAGTGGTGCCTGCCTGTATCTCGAATCACAATGAATCCCCGACAACGTCCCGAAAGCAACAACTTTACCTTGATACAGTTAGAGCTACCCAGCCAACACGAGCATCACTGAAATCAACAGGAGCAGCCATAGGAAACTACTGAAGTGAGTAATATAAGAAAGTGTATGTTGAGGACAGAAATGGGTGCAGCATACTTAATTACGTGAGGCGATAAACACACAAGGCAGCAACATGATTTACAATTATGTTAAGCCACACAGCGCTATGTAATACTGCTCTTTTTGTCAGGCTAATAATTCATAATGCCACAGACATTTCATGATTGGATGTGGAGTAGAAGTGATTTCTTACGCTTTTAGGAGAAATTAAATTTTTAAGAAAGAGACGGGACGCAATCCATTCATTCAGAAGAATAAAGTGAAAGACAGAGAATGTGTCACTTAGATAGAAAAGGGAAAACATTAGGTGATGAATAACCAATAGGGCTGCACTACAAACAGTCTGAGTGAGTGAGACCTAGAATGAGACATGAGGAGGTGAAAGAAAATGAAAGATTTTTCAGTCAAGATACAGAGTGGAACAGTCTAAACTAGAAGACGTGGGAAAATAATGAATAATAAGAATAATAAATATGTGAATAGATGTGATCACAGGGATGTGAGTGAGTGAGTCAGTGTCTTCGATTTGCAGCAGTGTAATGGACAAACTATAAGGTTGACAAAAGGTTATTACAATTCATCCTGAAGGTGTGAAACAAAAGTTCATAGCAATCTGTCCAATAGATGTTGAGAAATGTCACCCAAAGTCAGAGGACTTTGTCCTGTGGGAACCAAGATTTCATCTGGATGTGTCTAGTTGTCAAGTTGTCTTTAATGTTGACCAAAGTTGATGGACTGAAATGCAAACATTGCCATCCACAGAGCCAAACAGCTACTGTAGGACGGAGAGGACGGTACTTTGTGGGAGGAGCTGCACTCCTTTTTGCCATCTTATTAATAAAAAACTTCCACACAACTATTGAGTGTATCATAGACACAAAGACACTTTGAGTCAAATTTACTGTTGTGTACCAGATGTCTCCTCTGGTCAGAGTTGGTTCTCAGAACTAACAGGCACCAGCTGTGTTTAAAAAAAAAAAACATCTTCTCAGTCCACTAATTGATATTAGCATCTACACACAGTGCTTTGATCCACATACTAATCGTTATTAACTGATGATTAACTAGCTTTGAAATCATCCTCCGCCTTTTGTTATCTGTGACTGTGTGTAACTGTGTGTAACTGTGTGTGACTGTGTGAGAATGAATGTGAGTTTTCAGTGTAAATGAATGAACAATTGTTCAAAATCCGCTGTGTCTTTGATCTCTGCCAGGCTTGGACATCAGCCAGCAGGTATCTCTCTTCTGTTAAAACCTGCTCTACTTCGTTTAGATTTTTTGTGTTTACTGACTTCATTGTGTTTTCAGTAAAGACAGTCAAAAATGACAATGTACCACAATACTAAGGTTTTGCTGCTTTTCAAAATAAATGATTTAATCTCTTATACGGTTTGCACACAAACTCAACACAGTTCCCTTTGTTCTTAAGAAATGTATTAAATCTTAGACAGAGTAACAATAAGGGATATAAATGAGGGAGAAAAAGCAAAGCATGTGGAGAGCATCTCAGGCAACTAAAAGAACAGTAATAAGTAACAGCCAGAAAGTTTTTGCAACAGCTTAAACTTTCCTGATGAAAAAGCTGTTATCGCTATTATGCATCAGAACCTATGTAATTGTTCTCTTACTAAGGCATACAAAATATCTGCCACCCACACACTGTGCCCTGCAGTTTCACTTAATATCGCTAAACCTGCAATCACCAGTAAATAACCCGTTTCTCCCAGAACTCTTTGTATAACCTGACCTCAATATGCCTGACGAGGAAGAGGAGGAGAAATGAGGGGAGGATGAAGGGTGAAATGAGGCGTCTCTCCATACAGCCCTACACAACCTGTGGCTCTCTCTTAATATGCAATTAAGTGGGAGTGTCAGCGTTCATTTCTAGATGTTGCTGATGCTCCTGGACATGGAGCCTGAAATGTCAGCGAGCAGCAACAGCTCAAAACAAATGAAAAAGCCACAGTTTCTGTTATGTCATCGGGCTTTCTTCCTCCTTCTCTTCTTCCTCCTTCTCTTGAGCATGAGTACAAAACGGAGCATGCCTTTGTAAATTCCCTTTTGTACATAATGCACTGTATCAGCGTGCCGTCTTATCTGTAATTGCCTTCCACAGAAAGAGTTTTGTTACATGCTTTGCTGCAGCTCAGTAGGTATGTTTAAGTAATTAATACTCTGGTTTTATTTGAACTAAATTCAATTCCCCATTAGCTCTGACGTTTATCTAACAAATGACTTGCGTTGTGTTAGTATCTCCTCAAGAGTATCAGTCATTGAGGCTTCGAGCCATGCAGTTGTTTGATCTCTTTTATTTGACTGTGCTGTAATGAATGCACATACTAATAATAATACTGTTGTAATAATACTGTTTCAACTCAAAACAGATTGAATAGGTGTAAAGCAACAGCTCTCGCATTTATTTGAACGTTTCAATGACACATTATCTGTGGCTGCATTTGAAGACTGATTGTGTTGCAGTGGCGAGACAGCACTGTCCCATTTTGAAGGCTCCTTCAAATGTGGCAGACAAATGCGTCATTCCATCCCCGAAACACAAAGGCCCCCATGGGTGGATCCTTCCGGCCCAACCAATCCCAGGAGTCATTGTGCTTTGTTTAGAAATAGTTTTTCAAAGAGGTAACGGCGCTGGCAAGCGAACGAGATGTCCAATGCTTAAGTAAGACGCTTCAACTCAACCAAACAGCTAAAGGTGCACATATTGAAAAGAACCAAGGTGCATTCAAACTTTTTTTCGTAGTGTCCTACTTTGGCAAATGCAATAAGGGGCAGGACAAGCTAGTGGCGCCAATCACGGAAAGCATCTAATTTCGGTTCAGCCTTCGCGGCCTGTGCGCCGAGTAATGCCTCCTCCGCAGGATGCAGCCCCTGAATTCAGACACAGCTATAGAACATTATCAGATGTGCTCTCATCATGGGGCCTTGTAACCTCTTGAACAACCTTCAACAAAGGTCACAAGTTGAAAAGACTAACCCTGCACTTACATATTTTGGACTATTTAGTACATTAAAATTGTTACGTTAACACATGCATGCAACCTTTTTCCATTAAAATGTATCTTGGTTGACGTAAAGGTGAATAATGCTCTTACACTCATCCTCCCCCTCCTCTGCCGCTTAAATCAAGCAGCCTCAGACTAAACCTCTCAGCCGCTATTACTTTCCTTCACGTCTATGCTGGCTGGTCTGTCTTTTGTAATGAGTTTGACTTAACTGGGGGGGAGCTTCACACATGCATCCTCAGTGCTACTCTGAACTGTGACACAGAAGATGACCTGAGGAGGGGAATCCAACACTTAGGCACTCGAAGCACCGAGCAACCATCTGTTCTGTTGGGTGAAAATTAACAGGAAGGAAGAAGACGAGCGGGAAGTTAACACCTCCTGTGGCTGTTTTATTTATAGGGGGAGGATGTATGTCTAATCTGTCCTGGCAATGATTCTGACTCCTGTGTGTGAGTTTGGTGTTTCCAAAGCAACAACGGGGCGGCCGACACTCTGGGTTTTGAATGTTTTAGCTTTACAGATGTATTCCACCTCTTCACTTCAGTAGTTGAACTGATGTCTCTTTCTTTTTCATCCATTACTGCAGTGTAATACATCCACTATTGTAAAGACCTGAATGGAGCAGTCAGGACTGTCTGCTCTGGCTCAACCCATCAAAAAGATCAACTTTCCTCTTAGGATGATTTTTTTTCCCCCTCTTACTGAAATTGAAATGTTCAACATAAAAAGACAAACTTATTTAAATAGCTTGTGTAAAATACTATTGAATGTGACCCGTCCTGAGAGTGGTGTGTTGGGGATTTTGCATGTGCTCCCCGTGTCTGCATGGTTCCACCTTCCTCCCACAGTCCAAAGACATGCAGATTCATTTAGGTTAATCATTGACTCTAAACTGACAGTGAGTGTTTGTGGTTGTTTGTCTCACTTGGCCCTAATGCGCTAGCGACCTGTCCAAGGTGCACCCCGCATTTTGCCCAATGTCAGCTGGGATTGGCTCCAGCCTCTTCAGCCCCTCTGCAACCCCTTAAAGATGGATGGTGTCCTATCCTTTCTAATATTGAAATTTTTCAATTAATTCTTTCTTCTTTCGGTCTGTTTGGAGCCCCTAATTTAAACGTTTGTGTTTCATCATGTTAAGTCCACATGAAAGTGGAATATTTCATATTTCAAAATTTCCAAAGGTGTAAATATAATCAGTGCAACAACGACTATGATTTGTTTGTTAAAGTTGCGTTTAACTGCCTTCTACCCTACATAAAGATATTCTGTACATATTTTAGATGAAGTGATAATTGTGGGGGCTATTTAAGACTATTCCACCGAACGTCACCTGCCAAAACTTTGACTGCACATTAGATGAACCAGAGCTTGAGCCTTTTTCATAGAAACGTGTGCTAATCATTAGATAAATGATGAATTAATACCATTGAGCTGCTTCAGTCTCGGCTTCCAGTTATTGTGCATGCTGCCTCACTGTCACACTATCATGGCTTGCTGGAAGAATAGAGCCATGAATAATATGTGAATAAAACTCATTTGGATCTGGCAAGAATTGTATACACACAGGAAGCAGATCTGGGGAAATGGCTGTGTGTTCTGCATGTTAATGTAATGTGGTGTAAGGAGGAACATGAGATACTCAGAATAACCACACAACCACGGTGAGATGTTCTCTCCGGTTTAAGGTAGACCAACTTCACTTATGTTTCACAACCTTCTCTCTTTTGACTTCCCCCTTGTTGTGGCCCTCGTATGTCTCTGTCTTATTCTTAATTTGCATCTCTTACATGATAATGAATGTCTGTCAAACGTTCTTCTTTTCATCGAAACTTGAATTAATTTGTCTTTCGTATCATCGTATGCCGAAACGAACTTTGCCTTATCTTTCCCGTCGTGTTTTATTTTACCTTGTCTCACCTCTTTTATCTCCTCTGTCCATTTATCTCCGTCTTTTTCGTTTACTCTCCTCTTACTTCTTTCCTGTCTCATTTTATCTCTTACACATCTATTGACTCCTGTCCCTCTCTGCCGCGCTGACTTGAGTGCACAACCGCCAGCCCCCAGTATACTTCTTTTCTTTTTATATATATCCACTTGTAGCGACACACACACACATACACGATCCTATTAATACAACAATGCTTTCATCACTGAGCCCACTGCGGCTCAGTGAGTGCAGCACATTACTCCTCAGCTCTCTTAATTCATCTCCTCTCCTCATCTCTTCTGTTCATCCTCCAGTTAAGTGGAGCAGCTCCAGATTGAACCCCTCAGCTACTGTCATCTCTCGCTCGTTCTCCCTTCAATTTTCTATCCATGCAGCAATAAAACAGTGTATCAGGACCATATTAACTCACTGAGACAGACCCACAGCTATTCCCAAAAGGAAAAGAAAAAAAAACTCTATCATTTGGAAGGGTTGTAGTAACTGTTAAAGTGATGAATGGGCCTGGTCTTTGTTAAAATGTAGCTCACGACTCTTTTCTGTTGCCGTCTCCTCTGTTCATCTCTCACTAAATAAAACAGTTTCACACTGAACCTCTCCATCACTTCTCACTCATTTTACACCGTGACATAAATTGTTGTCGGAGCAGGGTTTCATTAAAACCATATTAACCCCCGCAGAGAGAGAAAGAGCGAGACGTGCCCGAGACTTGAAGAGGTCATCCATCTCCTGGGTTTTCTCTCACCCCCCCTCCTCAGACAGATAATTCAATATGTCCGGAGCACGAGCGAGAGCTGTTCCTTTGCATAATTTTTATTAAGCAACATTAGCGGCACGATCGGAGAGGTGACGGGACGGATATGGATTTGAATCACAACATAATAAAAGAAGGCATCAGTGGGAGATAGGTGAGCCTGTGCACGCTAACTACACTTGTTCTCTCTCCCTCAAAGTCAGAATTTACATAAACTACTTACATCCCCCTTATTTCTGTCAGGAGGACCTGGATTGTATTTCTTTTTTTTTTCTTTTTTTTTTAAACCAAACAATGTCTTACCCTGTACCTATTTCAGTGATGCAATCAAAGTGGATGCTGAAGAGGTTCGATTAGCTTTGTCATACATGCCACGTACCAGATAATTGGTGGTTTATTGTGTCTCTTTGCACTTGTTTGTATCAGCTGTGTGAGCAGATTTGAGTCTGTGCTGTTAAACTAGTTTAATCTCGAGGAGATAGTCACTCCGCTTTTCCACAGTTGCCCAAGGTGAGACGCACAATGCTGCTGTCGGGACACACACACACACACCTCCAAGCCCACTGCATTCTTGCTGATTTTGTATTTTTCTTTTAGCATCATTACTGGGGTGGTTTTCTGTTGTAAAGCAGCTGGTACCTTCATTACCTTCAAGTCTGAAACCACGGTATTGTACCGGAAAAGGGAGGAGTGCATAATTTGGTTTGGGAGTATGTTGTTCCCCAAATGAAGGTCTCTCTGGTTGTATCTCTCTCTAGGTGAGGGTAAGATGGGTTGTGAAATTGATGGGGGGGGATTGTGTGTGAATGTTGCGGTCAAGAGGAAGCTGAGCCTGAAGGCAAAGGTAACGATTTGACAACTGACTTACTGTGTTTCAACTTATGGTGACTGACTGAAAAATGAGATCCTTGCAAAATACAGCTGAAATAAGCTTCCCCCCGCAGGGTATCTTGGTTCAACCATACACAGAAAAGATGTTCCACCGGGGGCTGCTTCAGTTGCCAGCGAGACAGGAATAACAATGGTTGTTATACTATGTTCATGTTTAAATAACACAGCTTAAGATTTAACAACTTTTTGTATCCTTTTCATGCCACATAGTGATCCACAAGGTGTGGTGGAAATTCCAAAAAGTTGGTTGAGACTTGGTTGTCTTTTGTTAGTTGCATCGAAGCCTTTGGGGTCAATCATTCAGCAGGTGTCTGAGCAGAAAGACAAATAAAGAGCAGTCACATGAGTTGGTTGCACACACACACACACACACACACACACACACACACACACACACACACACACACACACACACTAGGAAAATGATAACACAGATCCAGCTCAAACTTGTAGGGCTGAAGTTTTCCTCTCAGTTCTGCTGTGCAAGGCTCAGTAGCGTCTTTGATACAAAGCAGAAACCTTCAGTAAAAAGAATGTGCAGTAGATAAGGGAAAGACCACGGTGGTTTTCTGATTTGACTGAAAACATTCTAGGACAAATATGCATGACAATCTACACATATCCATGACACCAGGAATGTGTGATTGTGTGTATTTGACCCCACATTTACACCTCTGCTGCTGGACTGTAGCTTGGAATAAGGGGATACTCAGAACTGAGAGCGGAGGGGCTTCATGTGCACTGAAAGAGCCAAGTAGATTTGGGTAAGCCTCCCATAGACAATCCCTCCCAGACTATGAGGAGGACACCCTGGGGGAAGACCCACAACATGCTGGAGGGATTACACATACCTCCAAGGAGAGTGCATTCATTTTCTCCACGAGGAGCTGGAGGAAGTTTCTGGGGAGCAGGGCGTCTGCTGATTGGGCCAAAATAAATCAGTCCAGCCGCTGTTCCCCACCTCTTAGGCTGCGGAGAGACTGTAGCGACTGACACGGTGCAGAGCAGGTCAATCAGAGTTATGATGAGAAGGTTTATTCCTGGGTGAGTCATTGCTGTGAGCGATAGCACTGATTGTCAGATGATTGCTCCGCGAGCATCCGCCACAGCTCACTTTGATGTTCGAGGCCAGCGGTGTTGTGACAGCACATGCTGACTTCACATCTGGGTCCCACTCCTCATATGTGGATAACTGAATTACCAGTTGAGTCTGTTGACAGGTTGTTGACGCCCAGGATTTTCTGCTCCCCCGAAGCTAGGGGACAACTCTATCCTGTTACCGGAGCAGCAACTCAAATCTTCAAAGTCACACGTTTAGTCATAGTTTAAGCTTATTTTTTTCCAATCCAGAAATATTTGCAGATAAAGCTGTCCCTTCCATTACAAACGCTGTAAAAACACGGTAGACCAGTGTGTTAGTATTATCTGAGAGAAGATTGTTTTTCTCCAGCTAGAGACAATATAAATTTGTTAGATTAAATGGCAAAAAAGCAATTAGGTTTAATAATAACAACATCAGACCAGGTAGAATTAACTGGGGCTGAGTATAATTACACCATTAACATACACTTTAATTATTGCTCATTAGTGAGGACTTGCTATTTAATATCCAATTATGATATCCCAATATAATATACTGACACCATGAGAAGAATCAAACCCTGTTTAAATATTACAACGAATTAAATCATGCAACTTATGCAGGCACATATCAGAAAGTGATTGGACTTTTTTTCAGATAAGAGAGTGGAAAATCGACAGAATTGTTCAACAGTTGATGAGCTGCAGAAACACAAACAGTTTCATCATGGTGCCACATCTAGATCCGACTGATCGTTTGTATAACATGAATTAGTTACATGGTGAATAAAAGATCATTGACCTGACTAACATGATGTGACCCTATATTAAGTAGACAGTGTGAAAGAATGGGGACTTTCTTCCCACCTCATCATTTCTAATTCAGCCTGATCCTCCCTTCGTCCCTTTCTGTGGCAGCCGCCGGCAGCAGTGATGGAGTGAGTTTGTGCTTCTTATTGTTTGTCACGAAAATAGGATTTCAGCAGATGGATGGAGAGATTCTGGAGTAGAAATGTAATCTAACCAGAGCAGCACAGAATCGCTGGATTGTTATGGCTGTAGAATTGCTTTGAAACTTTAATATTTCTTTATATTTCTTTATTTTTTTTAATATATATTTACTATCTTATTCATATATATGAGATTATATATGTATAAACGAGGCAGCAGCACACAGAATGCATAATGCATGTTGTACCCATTAGCATTGTTGCTGCCCACCCACATCACCTAAAACCTAATTCTAATTCAAACTTTTAACAAAAGTTCATAATCATCAGAGATTATTTGCCTTATAAACAGGACTGCAACTTTATGATTGGTGATATACTGCCAGGGCATTCTGAGTGTTTTGTGTCAGACCCACTGTGGCAAGTGTGAAAGGAAATGAGGAGGGAATAAGAATGAATATACCGAATGCAACCTGAACACGAGCTACTGAGAAACACTATTGTGTAGGAATTCAATGATGGAGAGGAGAAAAAGAAAATGTGAACTATAATGTGCCATTAAGAATACAAAAACGACACTTTTCCATCATTGGATCTGAGGAGGAAATGACAGTCTGCACTGTGTGCTCTACTGAAACCTTTTAGAATATCTGGTCTGGTTTCTGATTTCTTAATCTCCACCTCACTGATTTCTATTGTTTGTGTGTTTTACCACAGCCCCATAAGTTTGGATGAAGTTTGTAAAAGTAATATCATAGCGAACGTTGATGATTTCCACAACTACACAAAGTGACACCCGGGTTGAAAACAAAACTGGATAAGACTGATTGATGAAGGGGAGAGAGTGGTGTTGTGTCTTGTGAGTGTTTTAGCATCTTGACTGCTTCTTAATTAGTTTGCTTCCATGTTTGATCAGTGGAAACTGTAAAGCGTGTGTTTGTTCAGAGCTTATGTGGGAGTTAAGAAAGTAGAGGAGATTGTGTCAAGTGTAGAAAGATTAATTTCTACATAATGGGCTCTTTCATTGCTTTCTGGTGTGATCTGCTTTTAGTTTTGTCTCTGTGCTTTCAGTCACAGCTCACTCTTTACACTCACAGGCAGTTATGAGCATTATTAGTGTCTGAGGTAAAAAGTAGTGGGTGAGCTGTTTTTCAAACATGAGCGAGATGAGCTGAACTAAACCCATCAAGTTAAACGTCTGCTTCTTTGACATCAGTTTCTAATCTGTCTTTTCTTTTTCTTCCTGGCAAATGTGTTTTTATAATCAGGCTTCAGTCTGAATGTTCTTATTCATTATTTGTAGTATTCTTTCCCTCTCTCCGCTTATTTCCCAACCGGCCTCCAGGTTGTATACAGCCCATGAGATACAAAAATAAAATATCTTCAAGATAAAAGAAAAATATACGAAATAGTAGACATAGTAAACATGTCCTTCAGGGTGGTCCTGTCAGGCTGCCATCATGACTACTGTTCAAGTCTGAGTCACCCTAACCTGGAAAATCAATGCGAGTCGTTTCATCATCACTGCCATCTGACATCAGACACCTCACCAAAGAAAAGCAGTTCCAGCAATTGCAGTAAATGATGCATGTGTTTGATAATTTAGTTTGGCCCTTGAAGGATGTGATAAAAAAAAAAGAAATGGCCCTTGATAGGAAAAAGGTTGATCACCCATGGACTAAACTTCACAGACAGAAAGTTTAATTTCTAAGACATTTAATTGCAAACTCGTGCTGTTTTACTCATTATTCTCCATCGTGTTGTAATGAGATGGATGGTGAAGGTAGAAACAAAGTGAAGCTTCCCCATTACTCTCTCTTCCCACTCTTTCTACTTTGATTTTCCACCATCTGGAGTGAATGGCAGCCAGGTAATTAAGGCTTGTACGCAATGCAAATGGATGTTCACTCACTTTTTCAGACAATTTCCTTAATCTTTTTTTTGTATCTATTTTCCGACTTCCCCTCCCCATGTGAGGAGAGGCCGGAGCATGCTACGATAACAATGCAGCATTTAAACTCTCTCAGACCTTTGCACCGGTCAGCTCAACGCGATGGGACCCGCTCTGTGGTTGTGGTGGGCGGATGGAAACTGGAAGTCTTGTTATGAAGGCATGCCCTCCTCGACAGCAAATCTCTGCAAACACAAGGGATATCTCCGTTACAGAAAGGAAGGTATTTTTAGGTTTCTGTCTTCACTGATTTTTCCATAGATTTATCTTGTAATTTCTTTCCCAGGAGGTCGTGGAATATAACTTCCATCTAGAAGCTCACAGTTGTATCTGCAAAGTGGAAATCATAACAGACTCACTGGCTGCTGTTGGTTCTCTATAGTATCTCTTCTGGGTGATTAAAATGGTCTATTAGTCCACAGCATGCACCAATATATCAGTTCACACTTATCTCTTCAGCTCCATTTGCATTAGCTTTCCTCATCCGCTCTGCATATTTGCCAGGTGATGTTTGTGCTCTGTTCTCAAAAAACGCAATGTGCCACTGTTTCAGCATAATCAACATGAAAGTATTTGCAGCAGTAAAAATTGACACTGGGGCTGACGTGAACTCAAATCCTTTTTGAATTTCTTAAAGTTGATTAGATGTTCCGAGTGCGAAGGTGAATGGGTTTGGATCCTTCAACTCTGCCCCCTCATCAGCCCATTACAGCCAAAGTGAGCTAGACGCTCACAAAGTCAGTCGCTGAATGGGCTAAATCCCCCGGCTAAATTAAATTTGTCCTTGCAACATTGTGTGACAGCAGCATGGAGCTGTTGAGGAGGACGGATTATGCCCCTGCTCTCCACTCCCTTTCCTCCCCTCCCCTCCACTCTGTCTGAGCTCTCATAATGGAGTGTCTTTGAACCCATGTAATTAACATTTGCCTCAATTGCCGCAGAAACATGCCCATCATGCACACACGCACACACACACACACACACACACACACACACACACACACACACACACACACACACACACACACACACACCGTTAAATTGTAAGAAATAATTCCAGCAATTGCTTGTACAGCCTTCTCTTTATACTGTTAAAAAAAAAAAAATTATTAAAAGGGTACTTGACCAAAAAGAAATGATTAAATCCCCAAAATCAGGAGCGTTGTTGCTGTAAATCAACTGTTCAAATAAATTACTTTTCTACTAATGTGTCAGTGGTTACGGGACATGCTCTGCATGCAGATTCAGCACCTTGAATCTACCTCTGTGAATGAAAGGTGCATTATAAGTAAAATTGCTTCGCCTTGCCTTGCCTTGCATGAGTAAGTTAATAAGTGGAATTAGGATCATGCATTATTATAGACGGAGTTTCAGCAAGAATGATAAAACAATAGACATACGTTCATATAGTACCAACCAACGTCAGCTATCTGCTGAGAACGATTCGATTTCAACCATGGCTACAGATGTTCATTGAAACTAAATAAAAAATTGCTATCTCATTCTAAGTTCTTCTTTGAGTTGTATGTGAAGTATTTTGACCCCTTTGTCACATGATAAACACCTGAGGAATACCTTTTGTCAAACATTGTTATGGATTAGCCCATTTGATAGAAAAGGATTTTAGAGTCAGTTTGCAGAGAGCATATTTTTACCCTCACTTAGGGGGTTATGTTTTCTTCTTGTTTGTTTGTTTGTATGTTTGTTAGTGAGCTGGATTAGGCAAAAAATACTGGATTACTTACGACAAAATGTTGGAGTGAATCTTGATTCAGAGGTGCAATTATTTATTTTTATCGTTTTTCAACATTGTGAGATAGATTTCAACATTTCTGTCGGCTTCTCAGAAAATAATTCATGGATCTTCTTTGTCTTTTAAATCAGGGATGTTGGGGGGACTAATATTTATGATTACGTGTAATTTGGTGCAGATCTAAATAAAAGTCCCGATCTAGTGTATTCAAATGGTTTCATATGGGGCCTTCTAATTTTTAATGATCTTTTAGCAGAGATTGTTGTTACCCAGCATCTCCAACAAAATAGTTAAAATATTGAATGCATATGTGCCCCCTAATGATTGATAGTTTGTAACTTAACAACAATGTTCGTTTTTGTCACAGCGTATACTCCCTTAACACCTGAGGCTAGAGAGCAGGGAGGAGACAAGTCAAGACGCCAGAGGAAATTCCACGAAACGAAGAGCTTGAGAAAGCGATTATTTTGCCACTCAGGAGGACGTGTGTCACAATGTTGATCCTCTGTGTTCCCGTGACGACGGCTGTCACGTCGAGGTGTCAGAAACCCCGAACGACACCGGTAATCTTGTCTCAGAACAAATGCAGCAGCACATCAGGACCTGCCTGAATCCTACACGTGAGTTATCCTAGACAGTTGACCTTAGTTTGCACTGCGAGGTTAGGACTGTCTCTCCGGTGTGTGTGTGTGTGTGTGTGTGTGTGTGTGTGTGTGTGTGTGTGTGTGTGTGTGTGTGTGTGTGTGTGTGTGTGTGTGTGTGTGTGTGTGTGTGTGTGTGTGTGTGTGTGTGTGTGTGTGTGTGTGTGTGTGTGTGTCTGATTCCTGCCTTGTCCTGTCACTCACTCAGACCTCAACAAAAGCTCCAAAACAACATCTGTCTTCCCCCTTCTCCTTGTGTTTCTCTCGTTGGGTTAATTTGTGTGATATAGGTTTATTTAATGTTTAGTTGTTTTGCATGTAGTTCAGTGTCACTTTGTTGTCACACCAAACACTTCTCCTTCCCTGTCTGGTTTACTTATCCTCAAGAATCTTTTTTGAACTTGTTGCATTGTTTGAATATGTATTTCCCGTCTTTGTTAATCCCTGTCTTTCACTCAGCCACAGCACAATGTTCATGATGTTTCAAGGGAACCTGTGGGGGAAAGAAAAATTTTTTAAAGTTTTCAGTTTCGAGGGAATGTGGGCTGGAAGCAGAACAAAGCAACCGAATGGAATCAAATCAGTTGATTTATTACAAAAGCACATGTCCCTGAGAGTTGTCTTTCACTGATGTGTGTACACAATATATCTACTGTATGACTGGGTATCCAAGTTTCCTGTAAGGGGCCGATCAATGAAACAGCAAATGTGTTTTCATGTGTATGCGTGCGAGTCAGTGAACAGGTCGGTGAGTATTCGGAGAAAATCTGAGGGCTTCTGGGTATCGCGCCCCGGGAGTCTCTATCAATCTGAGACAAAAAGACACGGGGATCGAGGCAGCGAGGGAGACAGATGGTAGGAGAGAGAAGGAGAAGAAAGAAAAGAAGGGAATTCTAAACCACAAACCAGTTTCTCATATCTAACCTGCAGCTGATCGATAGTTTCTCCTGTGAGGAGCGCGCGGTCTGTCCGGCTGGCTGCTTACAGTCACCTTCTCCTGGGCACCACAGAGACACATTACCCGCCAGCAGAAATGATCAAATGTAAAAATGAAAGATTCAGAATGGAAACTCAAAGATGGATCCCATTTCTGCTGATAAATCCTTAAAATTATAAATTAAGTTAAAGTCTATAAAGCTGACATATGAGGGTTTGGCTGCAAAAATACAATTCACAATTACACTGACTTATCAACTGTAAAAAAGGTTTACAATGCAGTAAAGCAACCAGGGAGTTAGCTCCAAGCTTGTACTTCATTTGAATTTGGACAAACCCACACTACTGCTACGACTAAGACTGAGTGGGTGCATAGGTTTTAAGTTTGAGTGCTGGTGCGGCAACATGCGGTGCTTTATCGGTGCCCAGATGGTCCACTCAAAACTGTCAGAGTTGAGTTTTCAATGTCGGACACTTTTCATCCAGCAGAAGAGGTGGGGCAGGTGGGACCAGCATGCTTTTAAACTTATCAAAACTGCAGGCACAGAAGTAGAACATGCCGGCAGCGTCAAGGCAACATAATTTCCCCTTCATGCGAAACAACAGGCACAAAAAACATACACATTTAGGACAATTGAGAAAAGTAACCAGCAGATATATTGGCGGGTGGCCATCTTTGTGATTTTCATTTCTGGCAGGTGTTCGATTTGAGACAAGACAACCCTGTTGAAATATACGCAATACACATAGCATACACAGTGTGCTGCATGTAAGGGGACTAATGGAAGTATCCAAATTGGGACCTGAGACGAATAGCAAACTCAATATGTCTGTTTAGCACTGGGAGGTCTGATAAACAGCCTATAGAGGTCGCTTCCTGCTCATCGAGCTCGGTGTAACCTCTTTCCTAATGTTAGAGCATCAGTTACCTCTGAGGTGAGTATAGAGGTGAGTCACGTGTGTCATTCTACCCAGAGGAACCTCACAGTAACAGATCAGCATCAACATTGGATGTGTTCTCCAGTAATGGGTTGTGTTTACTTCCAAACCCATGTGTTTTAAAGAACAATATGTAAACGCTGATGTGAGACAGACCTGGCATCTTGAGGTATGTTTATCTTTCAGTTAATTAGACCTCTTTTGTTCCCTTGTCTCCTCTTCCCTCTCTGGGAAAGATGCTTTTTGTCCAACAGCGATCAGACTTGAAAGGAAGCTGATGTCATGGGTGATAAGCCAGGATTTTACATTCTAGGGGAAAGACTGGGATTCACATAAGAAAAGAAAACTAAATAAACTGTTGAGATTTAATGATAACATCCCTCTCCTCTATCTGTCCAGAAGATGACCTATTGATTTCTGCAGCCGAAGCATCAGTGTGATTGTTTGTATCTGTGTAATCTAATGTCTTTATGTGTAATCCCTTTTGCTAAAAGGCTGTGTGTGTGTGTGTGTTTGTGTGTGTTTGTGTCTGTGTATAATGTATTTCTCTGAGTGTGATAAGAGACTTTAGAAGATGCAGCTCGGAGGTAGAATTTATCACTGCCCTCTAATCTGAATAGCACTCAGGAGATCCACAGCACACAACACATTGTCATGCCTGCCCTCAGGCCAACCTGTGCACAGCATTAAATGACTCCCCTCTTTCGCCGCTCGCAAGGTTGGCCAGTGCCGCTGCAGATTTGCAGTTTACACAGAATTGATCCATTTGTTCATTCATAGGTGAGAATAGTTGTCGGGGAAAGAACAGCCAAAATAACAAATAAAAGAAAAATATCTTCAACAGAAAGAAAACAAAAGAAAATACAAGCATCTTACAAAAACTATATCCCTGCTGAACCCCGACAGCTCATGCTGTTTGAGATGATATTTACATGATGTACAACACAGCCCAATCTTATGACGGAAAAGCCGCAGTCATCAGTATACGTGTCCAATGTTTTAGGAGTTTTGTGTGTGTATGGATGGTTGTGTCGCTGTTTTTCAAACCGCGTGTGTGTAATCAGATTGGAAAATATGTGAAAGAATCGCCCGAGATTCGGGAGTGTGTACAGTCTAAATCCTTAATCCTTAATCTAAATCCAGCTTCTTATTGGTCAATTCAGTCACATGGGATCTAGAAGCAGGACGTGTTGTTGTGGTGTACATGTATTATA